>NC_134879.1:14065427-14070427 GCF_041734735.1 Babylonia areolata
GGAAGAGAAGAAAGTAAAGAAAAGAAAAGGAGAGAGGAGTGAGAGAGGAATAATAATAATAATAATAATGGATACTTATATAGCACACTATCCAGAAATCTGCTCTAGGTGCTTTACAAAAACGCTTTTGATAACATAAAACATTATATCTATGTTACATACACACACCAAAATGTGACCACACACCCACACCCACACACACACACCCACACACACACACACACACACGCACGCACGCACGCACGCACACACACACACTGCATACATACATTTTAACATACATGTGTATCTAACAGCTACCCTAACACATACGCACACATAGGCAGGCACAAACTTACATTTACACACGCACACACAATACACATTCATATACATGCATGTAATTATGTACACATACATATGTATACACACATAGTCAAGCACACCTAACGAAAAGGAAGTGGACCTGCCACAATTGAACTTATTGCTGAGGGAAAAGGTGAGTTTTGAGACGAGATTTAAAAGATGCGAGGGAATCAGAATGACGGAGGTTATCAGTGAGAGAGGAAGGGAGAAGCGGACGGAAGGTTATAGACCTTCCCATCACTCCTCATCAGACCTTTCCTTTCACAGTCACAAAGGAGACCACCACCAACGCCACGCTTAGTTCGGATAGGACTGGGGCAAGGGGGCTGTGATGTATTAGTCACCTGTTCGGGGTGTCTCGTTTTTTGTGTCTGTCTGTCTGTCTGTCTGTCTGTCTCTGTCTCTCTGGCTGTTAAGCTATTGACATCAGAAGGGTTCCGAGTTCTGAGACTCTCTCTCTCTCTCTCTCTTATTTTCCCTTCTGAGGGGCTATGACCTATATGAATAAACCATCTCTCTCTCTCTCTCTCTCTCTCTCATCTCTTGCCTCTGTGTGTGTGTGTGTGTGTGTATTACCACAAAATTATCTTTAATCGTTGAAGTGTTAGCCTTAGTAAGTTCAGTAACATAACGTCTCGCCCATTCATGAATTTCCTTTCTGTTTTTCTCTCTTTCTTTCTCTCTCTTCCTTTCTTTATCACACTGAGTTCCGTATAAAAAAAAAATTTTTTTTCATGGATGTTTACAAAGCTTTGACGGGGAAGAAAAAAAAAACGAAAACAGAAAGACAAAGATTATAAAAACAAAAACAAAAAAGAAAAACAAATCATGTTGCTGATAGCCCAGCCGACCGCAAGCGCACATTTCAAGGCTGAAAAAAACAAAGACGGGGGGGGGGGGGGGGGGAGGAAGAAAAGAACTATAGAAAGAATGAAAGAAAAGGAGACAAAGAAAATAGAAGGAAATGAGAAAGAAGGGGAACGAAAGAAAAAAATGAAAGAAAAACAAAACGAAAAAGGAAAGAAGGAAGAAGAAGGAAAGAAAGAAAGAAAGAACAAAAAAAAACAAAAAAAAAAAAAACAACGAAAGATAGAAAGAAAGAACGAAAGAAAAGAAAAAAAAGGAGACAGAGAAAGAAATATAAAGAAAAAAGAAGGAAGGGAGGAAGAAGAAGGAAGGAAAGAAAGAAAGAAAGAAAGACAAAGGAGACATTAAAATATATATATATATATATATATATATATATATCACATTAAAAACAGAGAAAAGCGCTGGATAAATTTCGTATTCGCAGTCCCGTTTTCAAGATGCGATGGTGCCTTTGCCTCAGGCAAAACTATGCTGGCTGTTCAGCAGAAATCCGCGTTAACTATTCCACGTTTAATTCCCTAAGGCGTCATTCCGGGTGGCGACGCCATTATTTCACCGTGGAATCGATTTTGTGTTCCCTGCATTCCGTTTGGAGGGGAGGAGGGGGTGGGGGGGAGGAGGGGGGGGCAAGTGGGGGAGACGGGGGGGGAAGGGAGTGGTGTTAGGGATGTGTGAGGGGGGAGGGGAGAGGGGTTGATGAGGGGGAGTGGGGGGGGTAGGGTGTGTGTGTGTGTGAGAGAGTGAGATGACGAGGATGAGACAACACACTAAAACACAGCGCAGGTTGCAGATTCTGTCGAATTACGTGAGTTGGTTAAAGCGTGAGGAATTTAGTATTATTTAAAGTGAAGCTTTCTTTTCAATCATCTTAATCATGCTCCACTTAAGACAGAAACCCCACACCTAACCCATCGTCCTCCCCCCCCCCCCCCCCCCTTCTTCATCTCCTCGCCGTGGAAGGCAGAAGCAGGGGTGGGGAGAGGAGGGGAGAGGGGGGGGGGGCAAGAGGGGGGGGGAGTGGAGGGAGTGGAAGAACAAGATAGCAACAGCGGTGCACAGGTTGTTATCGATTGGGTTCGTTAGTTAGGCGTGAGTAAATTGTTATTGTTGTGAGAGTCAAGTTTAAAATTATCTCTGTGTGTGTGTGTGTGTGTGTGTGTGTGTGTGGTCTCAGGTCTCAGTTGCATGCAAGTCACGGAGCACACTTTTTTTTTCTTTTCTCTATTTTTTTTTCTTTTTTTAAAAAGTGCTCTATACGTGGCTTTCTTCACTGGCCGAGATAAAAAAAAAAAAAAAGGAAAGAAAAAAAAAGAAGAAGAAGAAAGAAAAAAAAAGGGGAATGGAAAAGATTGTGTAAATTTTTTAAGAACAGAAAATAATAACACATTCGGAAATAAAGATAAATAAAGGGCATAGAGACAGATCCGTCCGTACTTCTCTCTCTCTCTCTCTCTCTCTCTCTCTCTCTCTCTCTCTCTGTGTGTGTGTGTGTGTGTGTGTGTGTGTGTGTGCTTTTGTAATGATGGACATTTGTTGCAAATGTTAATGCATACCGATTGCTAACAAATGTCTTGGTTGTTTTTTTTTTAATGCTCTAGTGAGTGTTGCATGTGACTGTTTCACCCACTGCTTTTCCAAACGCTTCCTATGTGCGTTTGCATACAGTATAGCTATTTGTCTATGTATTTAAAAAAAAATGATAAGATAAGTAGGTAAATAAATAACAGTACTGAATCAAATACAGATACGACAACAACTTTGTGTGTGTGTGTGTGTGTGTGTGTAAAATTAATCTGAACCTGTTCCACTTTAAACAGAAACCTTACACCCTCTGTCCTCGAGAGGAGGGAGGTAGGAAGAGAAGAGAGAAAGAGGGTGGGGTGGGTGGGTGGGGAGAACAACACATCAACAGCAGCAGTGCTGGTGGGCAGAAGATTCTGATCGATCTGGTGCGTTAGTTAGGCATGAGTAAATTGTGTATTGTTTAGGCGTGAGTTCATTGTTGTTGTAAGAGTGAAGTTTAAAACTTTGTGTGTGTGTGTGTGTGTTTGTAGAATTAATCTGAACTGTTCCACTTTAAACAGAAACCAATTCACACCCTCAATCCTCCGAAGGGAGAGAGGTAGGCAGAGAGAGAGAGAGAGGGGGGGTGGGGGTGGGAGGAGGAATCAACAGCAGCGTTGAGTGGGTGCACATCCTTATTGATTGGGTGCGTTAGTTAGGCATGAGTAAATTGCTATTGTGAGGGTGAAGGTGTTTTGGGTTTGTTTTTTTTTGGGAGGTTGGTGGGGGGGGGGGGGGGGGTTGTTTGTTTGTTTGTTTGTTTTGATTTCCTGTTCCACATTTAAGTCAGAAGTTTACTTACATGTGTTGGTTAGGCGTGAGTTGTTTTTGTGAGAGTGAAGTTTAAAACATTTTTTGTGAGTGTGAAATTAATACAAACCTGTTCCACTTTCAACAGAAACCTCACACCGTCAATCCTCCAGGAGGAGGGAGATAGGTAGAGAGAGAGGGGTGATGGGGGGGGGGGGGGGGAGGAAGGGGAGAACAATACATCAGGAGCAGCGTTGGTGGGCAGAAGATTCTGATCGACTGGGTGCATTAGTTAGGCATGAATAAATTGTTATTGTGAGGGTGAAGGTGTATTCTGATCGATTGGGTGCGTTAGGCATGAGTAAATTGTTATTGTGAGGGTGGAGATGTTTAGGGGTGTTTTTTTTGTTTTTTTTTGTTTTTGGCTTTTGGTTTTTTGTTTGGTTGGTTGGTTGGTTGTTTTTGTGTTTTTTTAATTTCCTGTTCCACATTGAAATTAATATGAACATGTTCCACTTTCAACACAAACCTCACACCTTCAATCCTGCAGGAGGAGGTAGGGAGAGAGAGAGGAGGGGGGTGGGGGAGGAGGAAGGGGAGAACAACAATACATCAACAGCAGCGTTGGTGGGCAGCAGTTTCTGATCAATTGGGTACGTTAATCAGGCGTGAGTAAATTGTTATTGTGAGTGTGAAGTCGTTTTTGTTTTTCTTTTTAATTTCCTGTTCTGCAATTAAGACAGAAGCTTACTTACGTGTATTCATTAGGCATGAGTTAATTGTTATTGTGAGAGTGAAGGTGTGGGGGTTTTGTTTGCTTGTTTGTTTGTTTGTTTATTTCCTGTTCCACATTTAACACAGAAGCTTACTTACGTTTTTGGTTAGGCGTGAGTTCATTGTTGTTGTAAGAGTGAAGTTTAAAACTTTGTGTGTGTGTGTGTGTGTGTGTGTGTGTGTGTGTGTGTGTGTGTGTGTGTGTGTGTGTGTGTGTGTTTGTAGAATTAATCTGAACTGTTCCACTTTAAACAGAAACCAATTCACACCCTCAATCCTCTGAAGGGAGAGAAGCAGGCAGAGAGAGAGAGAGAGAAAGAGAGAGGGTGGAGAAGGAATCAACAGCAGCGTTGAGTGGGTGCACATCCTTATTGATTGGGTGCGTTAGTTAGGCATGAGTAAATTGCTATTGTGAGGGCGAAAGTGTTTTGGGTCTGTTTTTTGGGGGTTGGGTGGGTGGGGGGGGGGTTGTTTGTTTGTTTGTTTGTTTTGATTTCCTGTTCCACATTAAGTCAGAAGTTTACTTACATGTGTTGGTTAGAGGTGAGTTGCTATTGTGAGATTGTGAGAGTGAAGTTTAAAACATTTTTTGTGAGTGTGAAATTAATACAAACCTGTTCTACTTTAAACAGAAGCCTCACACAGTCAATCCTCTGGGAGGAGGGAGATAGGTAGAGAGAGAGAGGGGTGGTGGGGGG
>NC_134879.1:14075427-14082927 GCF_041734735.1 Babylonia areolata
TATGTTGTGGGAAGGGATAAAACCAGTCAGCACAGCCAGTTCTTAGCTGTCTCCCAGAAGAACTGACTGACACAGGGTGACTGACTGATCAGTGATGTGAGGAACAAGGAAATCCCTGTTGGGCTGTGAGTACATGACTCTCTTAGTTGTGTTGGGAAACTATGTTTTATGTCAGTGGACAGCCAGTTTAAGTTGATCTTGTGGCTTGTGGAAAGAAAAGGGGTTAATGTGTGAAAGCTACCCACTGAGAGAAGTACTGGCTTAAATCTTTTGATCCCCCCCCCCCTTCTGTTTGGTTACAGATATCTTGCTCTGTATTTTTGATGTATACATACTTGTTTTGTATATAGTAGGTGGTGTTGGTTCAGTGTGAACTGAACAGATCTATAGGCTAACACATTGTCAGTGTGTGTTGAGGGTTTTTCATGTGTGTGTGTGTGTGTATGCACATGGGGGTAGCAGCAAGTGTTGTGGAACACATGTTTGAGTTATTGGTAGTTGTGGTAACATGTGTAGGAGTTGTGCTTTGTGTCAGTGGTTTACTTTGTTCAGACAAAGTGGGAAGGAACATTGTAATGTGATTAGTGAGTTGGCAAACTATGAGAGCATTGAGGGTCAGTGCTATGTTGTTGCACATTGCTGTTTACCAGATATGTTGGAAGTAATGATTTCCTTTCATGTACTTGTGTCGGTGGCATACTTTGTGAAGACAAAGAGATTTGTTTGGTAATGGTAGCACACAGTTAAGTTGAATGATGGGTAACATGAGTTGGAACACAGGGTTGTATTGGTCAGTGATATGTTTTGTAGTATTGTACACAGTATGGTAATTGGTATGTCACTGCTGGTGGCAGGTAAGCTTGATGAAGCTTGTATTTCCTCACATAGATCTATGTGTGAGAGGAGTGCATACTGGTGGACATGTGATGAAAGGTGCTGAGAGGGTATAGGCCTTTTATGTCAGTGATATCCAGATATTTGAGATTTTATCTGACCAGGGTTTTGGTTGTGTGTTTGTGTTCCAGGTGTGCTGCTCTAGGTGTAGGGTGAACTTTTACTATGTGCTGCTTATAGGTGCTGCTTTAGGTGTAGGGTGAACTTTTTACTGTGTGCTGTATTGTAAAGTAAACACTCTATAAAAACCACTCCATGTGGCCCTGCTATCGATGTGAGGAGAGAGTGAGTGAGTGCATGATCTGTTGATCCTATATCCCTCTTGCATAACTCCCCTCTTTCTTCTATCAGAATCGAACCACACTCTCTAAACCAACAACACCTTTTTACAACTTGGCGTCGCCGACAGGATAGGCAGGTAGAGTGATTTACTGACACAAAAGGCAGGTTAAGCAGTTAGTAGGACTTAAGCAGCACACAGCCAGGTAACACAGCCCAGTAACAGCCCAGACATGACAACCCCAACTACAGTGGCGCAGTTGTTTCCCATGGGGTGGTACGTAGCACCCACACTGCCAGTATTCACTGGTGAGCCAGGCAAGATGTCGGCTGAGGACTTCATCACTGAAGGGAGGAGGGTCCTGGCTGTGTACACCATGGGAGACGAGATGGCTGCCTACTTCATCTACAGCCATCTGCAGGGAACCGCACGCAGGGAGCTGATGCTGCGGGACCTGGAGGACACCAACACCCCAGAGAAGGTGATCAACATTCTGCTGGGGGTGTTCGGCGACGGGCGGCGTGTCACCACACTGCTGTCCACCTTCTTCAGCAGGGAGCAGTTGCCAGAGGAGTCCACCTTGGACTACTCCCATGCTCTGTGCAGCATGGGGAGGATCATCCGGACGAAGAGGACTGGGGCCCTCACCGCTGAGATGCTGAGGGACCACTTCATCGATGGCCTCCGGAACCTCCTGCTGAAAAGGGAGCTGCGCCGCGTAGTGACGAGGGAGCCACACACCACCTTCATCCAGGCAAGGGATGAAGCCCTGAGACTGCAGAGAGAGCTGGAGGAGGACCAACAACAGCAACAGGCCAGGGAAGAGACAGCACAATTGGGTGACAAACTGTTGCTGTTAGAAGAGAGTATTAGGTCCATACAGGGGTTAATGTCAGATTTAGTCGGTCAGAGAGATGGGGCTGTGTTAGGGAAAAGGGCCTTGGGTAGGAAGAGAAGGAATAGACGTAGGAAAGGTCAGTCAGTGGTGGGAAATGGGATTTCCCCAAAGGTGGGTAAGGTTCTCCCCAAGGAAAAGTACCGAGATTTCCACAATGAGAACCAGAGAGACTTGCCCCAATAGTCTCAGGAGGCAGGATCCGAGTCTGAAAGGAAAGACTCCAGTCAGGACAAGGGTTTGACTGTGAGGATGATCCTTGCCAGGGTGAATGGGTGCTGCTGCCCATACCACCTGATCCAGGTGTTCCTAGTACATGTGCCACAAGGGAGGGCACAGGTAATGGAGACTGCCAGGATGCAGTCAGGTCTCCAGGATGGTCACACAGACCGGTGGTAACCGGTTTGTGTGAGAATGGCACCAGGTCTCATCCGAAGCCTGGGGTGCATGGGACATGCGCAGGTGCCATGGTCCTAGCTCAGACTGACAGGGTTGGGAAACTGTCAGGGTCAAGCTGTAGGGTTAGAGCCAGGGACAGGAGTCGTGCAAGCCATCCGGCATTGGTTAGAGTTGTTGCTACAGCCTGCTAGGGGATAATCTGAATGAGGAAAACTGTATGTCATGCTGTGTTGTTGTTTTCCTTCTTTCCAGGATTTGAGGTCGCTGATGTGTGTCAGCTGGAACTCTATTGATTTTTGCGTTGTCTGGCTCTGTTTGATTTTTTTTTTGTGTATGCTTTTCTGGGTTATGGTGTCCTGTACAGCTTTATCATTTTGAAATGTATTCTTGGTGATTTCTTTTGTCCTGTAATGTCTTCATTTTCACATGTTTATATGTTTTTGCTAATTTTTGGGTTAGAGAACTAATCTCCCCATTAGCATTAATTGATGACGGCAGTGGTCAGCATGTGGTCAGCAGCAATGAGGACATTGCATTCAAAAGCCGGGGGTGGGTGTTATAGTGTGCCAGTAGTGTCACCCCCCACCACCTGCACTCTGTCCCCCTTCCCTCCCCATCCCTTCGTCCCCCCCCCCTCCTTTTTATCTCCCTTCCCGCGCCATCCAAAGTCCAGTCTTTGAGGTCGCGCCGACACTGCGCCACCCTCCCTCCTTTCACCCTCCCTCACCCCTACTCCCTAGTCGGCCCTCTTTGGTCAGCGACGCCGCGTAACCCGCCCCAGCTATAGGAATACGTGCAGTTACGTGATGTCTGCCACCATCCCCGTGTTCGAAACGGACGAGCACGGCATGTTGGTATATCCCGTGTGGCGGCCTGTCTTTCAAGTCGTTCCCCTTCTCCCCGTTCACAAACATGGCGGAGGTAGATGGCGGGTCTTCGGAACGGAAAGCTAGGGAGAATTTATGCTAATGCGAACTTTGATCAAGCCGGCTAACAGGCCGAGAGCTGTATTGTCCCTGTCTCCCCAATCTCTTTGTGACGTAAATGGGTGAACTTGTCATCATAGAATGTGTATAGACAAGTGGGTTGAATTGTAGCGAATCAGATCATTCTGTAGCTTGCATTAGTATACACAGTATGTTGTGGGAAGGGATAAAACCAGTCAGCACAGCCAGTTCTTAGCTGTCTCCCAGAAGAACTGACTGACACAGGGTGACTGACTGATCAGTGATGTGAGGAACAAGGAAATCCCTGTTGGGCTGTGAGTACATGACTCTCTTAGTTGTGTTGGGAAACTATGTTTTATGTCAGTGGACAGCCAGTTTAAGTTGATCTTGTGGCTTGTGGAAAGAAAAGGGGTTAATGTGTGAAAGCTACCCACTGAGAGAAGTACTGGCTTAAATCTTTTGATCCCCCCCCCCCTTCTGTTTGGTTACAGATATCTTGTTCTGTATTTTTGATGTATACATACTTGTTTTGTATATAGTAGGTGGTGTTGGTTCAGTGTGAACTGAACAGATCTATAGGCTAACACATTGTCAGTGTGTGTTGAGGGTTTTTCATGTGTGTGTGTGTGTGTATGCACATGGGGGGTAGCAGCAAGTGTTGTGGAACACATGTTTGAGTTATTGGTAGTTGTGGTAACATGTGTAGGAGTTGTGCTTTGTGTCAGTGGTTTACTTTGTTCAGACAAAGTGGGAAGGAACATTGTAATGTGATTAGTGAGTTGGCAAACTATGAGAGCATTGAGGGTCAGTGCTATGTTGTTGCACATTGCTGTTTACCAGATATGTTGGAAGTAATGATTTCTTTTCATGTACTTGTGTCGGTGGCATACTTTGTGAAGACAAAGAGATTTGTTTGGTAATGGTAGCACACAGTTAAGTTGAATGATGGGTAACATGAGTTGGAACACAGGGTTGTATTGGTCAGTGATATGTTTTGTAGTATTGTACACAGTATGGTAATTGGTATGTCACTGCTGGTGGCAGGTAAGCTTGATGAAGCTTGTATTTCCTCACATAGATCTATGTGTGAGAGGAGTGCATACTGGTGGACATGTGATGAAAGGTGCTGAGAGGGTATAGGCCTTTTATGTCAGTGATATCCAGATATTTGAGATTTTATCTGACCAGGGTTTTGGTTGTGTGTTTGTGTTCCAGGTGTGCTGCTCTAGGTGTAGGGTGAACTTTTACTATGTGCTGCTTATAGGTGCTGCTTTAGGTGTAGGGTGAACTTTTTACTGTGTGCTGTATTGTAAAGTAAACACTCTATAAAAACCACTCCATGTGGCCCTGCTATCGATGTGAGGAGAGAGTGAGTGAGTGCATGATCTGTTGATCCTATATCCCTCTTGCATAACTCCCCTCTTTCTTCTATCAGAATCGAACCACACTCTCTAAACCAACAACGACCTTTTTACATAGACAAAGGATAAATGAACATTAACAACAAAGCGATAGAAGCAGTGAGAGACAGCTATAGCAGCAGACACCTTGGACACCTTTAAGTCTATGGTGCCCCCCAGTCAGTAGTTAATTAGATAATAGGTCCCCTACCACCCCACCCCCTCCTCCTCCTCACCCCCTCTCTTACCCCAATACTTTTGGGTTTTTTAATGTATTTTTGGGGCCCTGCTGTCTTTGATCAGCAAGGGACCGGCTAGCCCGAAAGGGCGAAAAGTGAAGTGATAGTAGCCTGCCGGAGGACCCACTTAGAGTAGGACTAGGTTTTCATCCTCACTAATAGGTCTGTCACTTTCTGTAGTTTGTTTTTCTTTCATCGCAACCCAACAAAAACGGCGTAAAAATCAAACTGATGATTGTGGCCGTCAACGCAGTGAAAGTGAAAGTGACAAGAGACAGAGACAGCGTATAATCACTGAAAAATCGCTGGATATATACACTTCAAAAGACGTTAAGGAACACTTCAGAAGAAAAAAAAACAATTATGTTACACATATAAAATGTTAAAGATAGGTCATTCAAAAGACTGCATGTTGTATATTATGGTCTTCCAACTGACATCCGAAACACACACAAACGGCTGTTTTAGGCACACGAGCAACATGAACAGCTTGAAAACTGCCTTTGAAAAATCGAAGTTTCATTCAATTACTCAGTGACTTTTTAGTGACAGCCGTGGTGTTTCGTCGTAAAAAAAACAACAACAAACAAACAAAACAAAACAAAACAAAAAGAAATGGAAGCGCGCGTGCAAGAAAGCAGCTGTGATTATGAGGTGTTCATTATATTGTCTGCATTCACCGGTGTTCGCTGAAAATTAAGCATCGTTTTATCATGTGCCTGTGAAGAAAATTGTGCAAGTTTCTGAGAGGTCCTCAACATCTGTGTGTGTGTGTGTGTGTGTGTGTGTGTGTGTGTGTGTGTGTGTGTGTGTGTGTGTGTGTGTGAACCCTGTATTTTTTTTTTTTTTACATTCTCCGGGACTGACTTATGAAACAGACTGAAACAAAAAGGTGAAACTGTCCAGTCCTTGATGGAAAAAAAAAAAAGATCAGACTCCCAATGGGGCTGAAGTGATTATATTGCAATTGTTGTTTTTCTCTCGGCCATATGAATACCACCGTACCACTACTATTCCATTCATTCGTGCACTCACGTATTTCTTCTTCTTCTTTTTTCCTTCCTTCGTCTTCTTCTTCTTTATCTTGTTAATCCTCCTCTCTTCCTCTTCTACTTCTTCTTCTCCTCCTCCTCTTGCCTCTTTTTCTTATTCTTTTCCTGTGTTTTCTTCTTGTTATCCTCCTTTTTTTCCCCACCGCCCCTTTCCTTTTCCTCCTCCTCCTCCTCCTTCTTCTTCTTTCCTTTTCTTCTTCTTCCTGTTTTCCTTCTTTTGCTTTTCGTTTTGCATATCTTTCACTCACCCTGACAAACACTGATTCCAGAGGTCTTGGTGTTAAAAAAAACAAACAAACCTGGTGATTGTATAGAACTGAAATTTATATATATATATATATATATATATATATATATATATATATATATACTGTCAATCACACTGAGATACGCTTCAGACTGTGTCCTTCAAAGGGTGGTGATTGAAAAGAACTGAAAGATTATCAATCACACTGAGATACACTTAAAACAGTGTCCTTCAAAGGGTGGTGATTGTATAGAACTGAAAGATTATCAATCACACTGAGATACACTTCAGACTGTGTCCTTCAAAGGGTGGTGATTGTACAGAACTGAAAGATTATCAATCACACTGAGATACACTTCAGACTGTGTCCTTCAAAGGGTGGTGATTGTAAAGAACTGAAAGATTATCAATCACACTGAGATACACTTAAAACAGTGTCCTTCAAAGGGTGGTGATTGTATAGAACTGAAAGATTATCAATCACACTGAGATACACTTCAGACTGTGTCCTTCAAAGGGTGGTGATTGCATAGAACTGAAAGATTATCAATCACACTGCGATACACTTAAGACAGTGTCCTTCAAAGGGATGGTGATTGTATAGAACTGAAAGATTATCAATCACACTGTGATACACTTCAGACTGTGTCCCTCAAAGGGTGGTGATTGTACAGAACTGAAAGATTATCAATCACACTGCGATACACTTCAGACTGTCCTTCAAAAGGGGTATCCATCCCCATATAAGGGATCTAAAACACTCACAAGGTCGAAGATCGCGAATAGAAAATTTAAAAAAAAAAAAAAACGAAAAAAAAAAGCTCGTATCAACAGAGTGACTAAAGCTGTGAAGTGAGCGACTGGTCACCAGACAATCTAGACACGTGGTGCAGATTAGCGAGCGAGCGCGCACGGCTCTCCAACCGTGAGTCTGAGGTGACGTCCTCTCGTCTCTCTCTCTCTCTCTCCCCAATGGGATTAGAACTGCACCTTCGTTCTTGTGTGTTAGATGGATTCTCATTCTTGTTGCTTATAGTCCAACCGACCGACCGCACAGGGCCATACCAGGACTGTCAAACCATACAAAAGCTCAACCGCATCAACACAGAACTGTCACATGTACAAGAAAAAAAGAACACACACACAC
>NC_134879.1:14085427-14087927 GCF_041734735.1 Babylonia areolata
CACCGTGAGGCACTGGGTAATAGGAAGCAGCCAGCCAACCAGACAGAAAAGAAGGAAGGGTATAAGGGAAGGAAGTCAGAAAGGAAGGAAAGAAAGAAAGAAAGAATGAATGAATGAATGAATGAATGAATGAATGAAAGGAATAACAGTCAGAAAGTCAGGATGGAAGTGGGACCGACTCACACACACACACCAACACAAAACGGTGACAGGAAGAAGCAGGGAGCCAGAAAGAAAAGGATAGGAGGAGGAGAAAAAAAAAAGAAAGAAAGAAATGTTAGAAGAAAGGAAAAAAAAAAAAAGAAAGGTAAGAGAAAAAATAAGGAGCAAAGACTAATGAACGAACGAACGAACGCACGCAAGCACGCACGCACGAACGAACGAACGCACGCACGCACGCACGAACGAACGCACGCACGCACGCACGAACGAACGAACGCACGCACGCACGCACGCACGAACGAACGAACGCACGCACGCACGCACGAACGAACGCACGCACGAACGAACGCACGAACGAACGAATAAACGGATGAACGAATGACTGAATGAATGAATGAATGAATGAATGAACGAACGAACGAATGAATGAAGGGATGAATGAATGAACGAACGAGAAGGAAGGGACAGAAAATCAGCAGAAATTCAGGACTGAAGTGGATGGGAGACCCGGCCACGCAGACCACACACACCACCGTAAGGCCCGCGTGGTGATAGAAAGCAGCCAGCCATAATCAGACATCCAGGGAAGCTAGCGGATGCAGAGGCTGGAAATTGGAATGAAGGAGACAGAGAGAAGGAGAGAGAGAGAGAGAGGGGGGGGGGAGGGGATAGAGAGGATGCAGCGATGTAGAAGAAAGAAACAGAGACAGAGGCAGAGAGAGAGAGGAGTGGGGAGGGGCATGGGGGGTTCAGCTCAGTTGGTGAGACACACAGATAGAGGGGGGTTGGGAAAGGGGGAGAGACTGAGAGAGAGAGAGAGAGAGAGAGAGAGACGAGGGAGAGGGGGGTAGAGAGGATGCAGCGATGTAGAAGAAAGAAACAGAGACAGAGGCACAGAGAGAGAGAGAGAGAAAGAGGCATGAGGGGTTCAGCTCAGTTGGGGAGACACACAGATAGAGGGGGGTTGGGGAAGGGGGAGAGACTGAGAGAGAGAGAGACGAGGGAGAGGGGGGATAGAGAGGATGCAGCCATGTAGAAGAAAGAAACTGAGACAAAGGCATAGAGGAAGAGAGGAGACACACAGATAGATGGGGGTTGGGGAAGGAGAGAGACTGAGAGAGAGAGAGAGGAGGGGGGTGTGGGGGTGGCGGGGAAGTGGATGGAGTCGAGAGACAGAGAGTGACACACAGTGTGAGAGGGAAAAAGTGCAGAAAGATCAGAATATTATATTGAGAGCCAGACAGACGTGAGACAGAGCCGGAGAGAGTGCGAAAGAGAGAAAGAGAGAGAGAGAGAGGGAGAGAAAAGAGACGAGGGAGAGGGGGGATAGAGAGGATGGAGCGAGGGAGAAGAAAGAAACAGAGATAGAGGCATAGAGAGAGAGAGAGAGAGAGAGAGAGAGAGAGAGAGAGGATTCAGCTCAGTGAGGGAGACACAGAGATAGATGTGAGTTGATGAAGGGGAGAGACTGAGAGAGAGAGAGAGAGAGAGAGAGAGAGAGAGAGAGAGAGAGGAAGGAGAGGGGGCTTAGAGAGGATGAAGCGAGGGAAAAGAAAGAAACAGAGAGAGAGAGAGAAGAGGAGGGGAGGGATGGGGAGAGAGAGAGTGGAAAGACAGAGAGAGAGGAGAGAGAGAGAGAGAGAAAGAGAAAGGGTGGGGGAGGGAATTCAGCTCAGTAAAGGCGACACACAGATAGATGGGGGTTGGGGAAGGGGGAGAGACTGAGAGAGAGAGAGAGGAGGGGTGTGTGTGTGGGGGGTGGGGTGGGGGGGAGACAGAGAGTGACACACAGTGTGAGAAAGAAAGAGTGCAGAAAGATCAGAGATATTACTGACAGCCATTGAGAGCCAGATAGACGTGAGAGAGCCAGAGAGAGAGAGAGAGAGGAGGGGGGGGGAAGGAGGGAGAGAGAGGGGGGGGTGTTGGTGGGGGGGATTCAGCTCAATAGGGGAGACACACATATAGATGGGGGTTGGGGAAGGGGGAGAGACTGAGAGAGAGAGAGAGAGAGACGAGGGAGAGGGGGGGATAGAGAGGATGCAGCCATGTAGAAGAAAGAAACTGAGACAGAGGCATAGAGGAAGAGAGAGAGAGAGAGAGAGAGAGAGAGAGAGAGAGAGAAGGGGGGTGGGCGGATTCAGCTCAGTAGAGGAGACACACGGATAGATGGGGGTTGGGGAAGGAGAGAGACTGAGAGAGAGAGAGAGAGAGGAGGGGGGGTGGGGGTGGCGGGGAAGCGGATGGAGTCGAGAGACAGAGAGTGACACACAGTGTGAGAGGGAAAGAGTGCAGAAAGATCAGAGATATTATATTGAGAGCCAGATAGACGTGAGACAGA
>NC_134879.1:14092927-14095427 GCF_041734735.1 Babylonia areolata
AAATACCAAAGAGACGATTCACGTCCACTGTTTTTTTCTCTCCTGGTTTCAGTCTGTATGCTTCAGATATCCTCTTGTCTCTGTTGATCTGAGACGACACTTTCGGCAGTACACGGTAGTACTATAGTCATCAGTGGAGCGATGGCCCAGTCACACGCCCTGCCTGAACCAGGGGGGGCTTAACGGTCGTCGTACACAGACATCAGTCATCCAGAGCGCCCCCACCCCCACTCCCCACCCCCCACCCCCCTCCTATTGTGGATCATCGCCACCGGGACAAGAAAAGACATCGCGAGGACCAGCCTCGGACCGACAACCAGGACACAGCACGGACCACGGACATCACCGGCGGCCAGCACACAGCAAGGACCCTCCTCGAGCAAGACCACAGGACCAACGCCTTGACCACGCCACACCCCCCTTGGTAAAGACCACAGCTACGAACAACTTGACCTTAAGGGAGTAAAGCCGATAGGTCGTCAAACTCCACTCTACCGTGATGGCCCAGAGGTAACGCGTCCGCATAGGAAGCGAGAGAATCTGAGCGCACTGGTTCGAATCACGGCACAATCGCCAGTATTTTCTCCCCCTCCACTAGACCTTGAGTTGTGGTCTGGACGCTAGTTATTCGGATGTGACGATAAAACGAGGTCCCGTGTGCAGCATGTAATTAGCACATGTAAAAGAACCCACGGCAATAAACGGGTTGTACCTGGCAAAATTCTGAAAAAAAATCCACTTCGATAGGAGAACACATAAAAAAACCCACTGCATGCGGGCAAAAAACAAAAAAAAACAACCCCCCCCCCCCCCCCCTAAAAAAAAAAAAAAAAAAAAAAAAAAGGATGGCGCTGTAGTGTAGCGACGCGCTCTCCCGGCCTGGCCTGGGGAGAGCAGCCCAAATTTCACACAAGAGAAATCTGTTGTGACAAAAATCAGTAATAATCATAATAACACAATATAACTTGTGCAACAGGGGAGCTGACCGGTAGTTGATATCCTGAGAACGACGACAGTCCGGTCACCTCTGCCTTCGATTTCAGTTTGAAAGAGGACAGACAGTCTCATGGCTCAGCGAGGCAGCATTGCGTTCAGCATGCTTTCCAATGTCTTTGGGAGGTCCCTCAACAGCAGGCAAGCTGGATTTTAACTCTCTCCACACGAACGGCGAAAGAGACGACGTTAACAGCGTTTCAGCCTAATTACCACCATCAAAATATTGCAAGCGGAAGGCTCTTATACTGAAGAGGTGAATGTTGACAAAGAATACCACAATTCTGACGACGGCAGCTAAAGGTTGGGTCATTGAGACACCCACTGGACATCCGAGGGGGCTGTGTAGAGGAGAAGATAGGGCTGGCCGTACTGGGTGAGTTAAAGTACATGTGACATGGGGGCAACGTGTCTTTTTTTTTTTTTTTTTTTTTTTTAGTCGTTCGTCTCCAAGGTTTGAACAGTACACAGAAAACCAAGTACAAATAATCATATAATAAATATTCACATATTTAACATCGACACACATCATATCAATACAAACCACACGCTCAAGTACATATAAATCCTGAAATAATTATTCATGCCTCAACATCAAAACCCACCATATCAATACGAACACATCAAATAATTACAATGTCGAGATTGACCATCCGAGTGTAGCCCTTCCTTTTTATCCATGCTTTTTTTCCTCATACAACCCATACTAATTTTCAATTGATTAATGAGTATTTGGAGCGATGATGGACGTTTTCCGTATATCTATTGCTTCAGACACATATTTTGCAAGTGAAAGTATCATGAGGAAAAGCGGGAAGAAAAAGGAGGGGGAGAGAGAGGAGAGGGGGAGAGGGGAGAGAGAGAGAGGAGAGAGAGGGGGAGAGAGAGGGGGGGGAGCGAGGGAGGGGAGAGCAGGAGGACTGAGGAGAAAATAATGTGTCATAGTTGGAACCTCCGAGTTACTATACTTTCAGACATAGCTGCACACAGACACAGGCACACACAGACACACACACACACACACACACACACACCTATCGATATAGACGAGAGGACTGGCCGTACTGAGTGAGTTAAATCTTCACACACACACAAAAACACACACACAAACTATGATGATGTCCTGCTGGAGATCGGAGAGTGTTGCATTGCTGGCTGCCTGCCCAGCGAGGGAAGAAGCTACTGTGAGAGAAAGAGAGGGAGGGGAGAGAGAGAGGGGGAGAGAGAGAGGGGGGAAGAGAGGGAGGGAGAGAGAGAGAGGAGAGAGAGAGGGAGAGAGAGAGGGGGAGAGAGAGAGAGGGAGGGAGGGAGAGAGAGGGAGGGAGGGAGGGAGAGAGAGGGAGGGAGAGAGAAGGAGAGAGAGGGAGGGAGAGAGAGAGGGGGAGAGAGAGAGAGGAAGGGAGGGAGAGAGGGAGGAGAGAGAGAGAAAAAAGAGAGGGGAGAGAGGGAGGGGAGAGAGAGAGAGGGAGAGAGAGGGAGGAGAGAGGGAGAGGAGGGAGAGAGAGAG
>NC_134879.1:14145379-14150379 GCF_041734735.1 Babylonia areolata
TGGGTGTGTGTGTGTGTGCATGAAATGCACTTCTTGCCTTACCTTAAAAAGATCATCCAGTCTTGGAGGGGTGGGAGTGAGGAGGGGGGAAGAGGGGAGGGGAAGGGAGACGTGGGGGTTGGGGGTGGGGGGAGGGGGTGGGAGGCCAAGTATGACAGTATACAAGATCAGTCAAAGAAACGGACAAAACCACCAAACAAGAGGCAAGCGTCAAACCCGGCGTACACATTGCTCTTCAAAGAACGGGAACTGCGTGGCTCGGAGAACTCTGAAGGACTGGACTGGACTGCACTACATGGTGACTGTGACTGTGACTGTGACGACGGAAAACGCTGCTGCATTTCCTACTGAGTTAACTGCTCACGACTGCATGTCTGTGCATCAATAATTAACCACACATTTTCTACACTATATTTGCGAGTTCGGGACTGTACTGTACGAAGAGACGCTACCGACCAAAGCTTGCTTGCTTTTTAATGGCTCGTCTAGCTACATCCGCTCGTTCGTGTTAATGTAATTGCTCGTGTCTCCAGGGGAGACGGGAACTTCCGGTACTCAAAGCCCAGCCGCTGAAACAGTGTCGATTCGGAATAATGTTCTATTCATCATCGCGCGCAAATTACCGCGAGTGATGCACGTACTATAAAACCGTAAGTTAACATGTCTTCCCGTGGAAGAGATTGGGAGAAACTGCTGTTTTGGTTTTTTGTTGTTGTTGTTGTTTTAATAATCATGCGTATTTGTGTATGTGACAGATTGTTCTCTCGAAGTTAACTCACTCAGTACGGCCAGTCCTCTCTTCTCCTCTACACAGACCCCTCGGATGTCCAGTGGGTGTCTGAATGACCCAACCTTTAGCTTCCGTCGTCAGAATTGTGGTATTCTTTGTCGACATTCACCTCTTCAGTGTAAGAGCCTTCCGCTTGCAATATTTTGATGATGGTAATTGGGGTGAAACGCCGTTAACGTCGTCTCTTCGCCGTCCGTATGGAGAGAGTTAATGTCGTACTTCAGTTCCGTCCTGTTAGATTTACTACTGAACTGTGGAAGAAGACCCCAGAAGTTAAGAGATGTTTGACGTACTGAGGAATGAGCGTGCGGTTTCTGCCCTTCTTCTTGTGGCAGCAACAGCAGCAACAACAACAACAACAACAACAACAAAAAGAAAAGAACCCTGTATTTTCTGGAAGGAAAAAAAAGTTCCTTTTGTTGACAAGATGTCTAGAAGTACGAGGGTGGAAGTCTAGAGGGCTAGGGGAGAGGGGGGTGGGGGGTGGGGGGAGGGGTTACCAGAAGGAGTCACCACAGAGCGTTCGACTTGATTCGTCGACAGGAAGTTCGCTGCAAGGGAGGTGTGTGTGTGTGTGTGTTTGGGGGTGGGTGTGGGGTGGGGCGGGAGCCGGGGGATGGGGATGGGTGGTGGAGACGAGGTGTGTCGAGGAATTTAAACAACACAACGAGAGGCGACTGAAACGTTTTTAACTCGTGTAGGAGGAACAAGCTGTCAGGGAAGGGGAAGGTCTTAGACTACCCCGCCCCCCCCCCAACACACACACACACACCCTCCACCCCACCCCACCCCCACACCCGCCCCTCCCTACTAACTTCCCCACCCACACTGTCTTAGAGCCTAACCCTGTCCTTTTCTCTCGCTCTGAGTCATCAAAAGTATTTTGTTGTTTCTCTCTCTCTCTCTCTCTCTCTCTCTCTCACATTTATTTATTTATTATTATTACTACTACTACTACCCCTTTTTATATATCATAATCATTATTTATTTATTTATTTACTTATTTATGTACGCTTATCTATTATTTATTCACCTTTTTTTTTTCTCAAAGCCTGACTAAGCGCGTTGGGTTACGCTGCTGGTCAGGCATCTGCTTGGCAGATGTGGTGTAGCGTATATGGATTTGTCCGAACGCAGTGACGCCTCCTTGAGCTACTGAAACTGAAACACACACACACACACACACACACACACACACACACACACACACACACACACACACACACACACACACACACATTTCCTCTCCAGAGTGTTTCCTGGTTTATCCGAGTATAATACACGAATCTCCTTTCCCCATACTGTGTAAACTAACCAATTATTTATCACATGGTTCGATAGGACATTGATTATTCTCTTTGGTCTTTGTTCTCCCGACCTATGTCGTCATGATATTCATTTCTGATGATTATAGAAACAAACGCAGATAATGATATTTGGATTCATTTGAATAACGTCTAAAAATTTACGTGCCTCTGTGAGCTGACCAGAGATAAACAACAGGATTTGCTCGCGCGTCATCATACCATCCTTGGACTGTCTGGAGAACCTTTTTATTGGCGTTGTTCAGAGTAAAAACTATATTGATGACTGAAAAGCTGCATTGCTTGGCCCAGAACCATTTTAACATTGACGTAAACCTCGTTAAGTAATCCGTAATCAAAGGAAATAAGTTAATGCATTGTTTGAATACGGTTGGATTGGAAACCCTAATGTGGTGTCTTCTCACCTCGGCAATTATTGTTTGGTGATATTAGCGGCTAAAACAAGTACACAAATTCTCAACAACAACACAGTATTTCTGTCAACAAAAATACATTTAAAAGGCGTCACTGAATGAAATTTAACAAGAGAGGCAAGGCCTTCAAGACTCACTTGTGATATACTTCCTAAAAAAATCTAATCGTTAAAATGTTTTCTGTATTTGTTATTATAAAGCTTCGGGTTAAAAGAAAAAGAAAAAAAAAGTCCTAACGGCAGATACGAACCCAGCGTGTTCGGGTGAGAAGAAACTGTCTTACCCATTACACTATCGTGGCTCCTTAACTGACGTTCAAAAATATAAAATTTAAACATGCTTTTTTAAAAGGTCGATAAATCCATTGCGGTATTCGCAATGAGAACGCTGTTTAAATCATATTATTCTGGTGTATCTTGGGCATTCAAAAATCTTTAAGGGGAATTAAAACTTCTGTTTAAGTCTGCGGTAAAGGAGACGTGGCTATCGCCGCAATCACATTGCAACATTTATCCGCTTTCTCTGGATGTAGAGGGATGTACAAGTTTAGTTACACCCGGTTGACACGGTCGATTCAATCTCTCTTTTATGTTCATTCTAGTTTTATAGTTTTAAAGTTGATATGAAAATTGAGTATTTTGTCAAACTAATAACCTATAGAGCCAAGTACAAGTATTTCTAAACGTCGAATGAAGTGAAAAAGACTTCATTTTGAGAAAAGTGAAGATTGGAAATTTTTACGTTTCATCAATTCAAGGGCATTAACTCTCATGGTTTATTTTAAACTGTGAATTCCGACTGATTCTGTGGATATTTTTATGGCAGTTTGGGGCATAATACAGTAAATGACGACGCGTTCACAAATCTTTCTTTGAATAAATATTTAACGGTCTCCTTCTCCAACTTTCCACCACATGTTATCGTGTATTGTCGATTGAATATTGGATTGAACGGGCAGGTCAACTACTTGAAACAAAATGTCGCCCTTCGAGCTTGCGAGCACGCGCTTTGAATAATGTGTAAATATGTGTACGCAATTGATTTCTGCCCATGACCTTCAGGGCTCAGCCAATATATCTATAAAGTCCACTCGTAGTATTCATTTTAGTATTTCCCGAAAAAGACCACTTGGGCAAATGAACATAGTGAAAGCCCTGTACACTGAGAGTAAAACACACAAGCTATGTATGTATGAGTATAATTTCAAAAAGTAATGTTTAAGATGAGAAAGATCAGTTTAAAGCAAATCAAGCCCACTAGCATTAATTACAGATTAATTTCCCTGTTTTACTATCTGCACCAAAGACATGTAAAATAAATATAACTTCCATGCTTAGCAAAAGGAGTTCATGTTTGAACAAAAAATGATAAAAATGACTCCTCTTGTTGTTGTGTCCAATATCAGATCAAAGTGCCAAGTTTAGAGAATTAAAAAACATATATATAACAGTAAATTCAGTTTGCATATAATTTGGCTTCTTTTTAATTTTTTGTGTGTGCCCATCCCATGGGTACAATAATTATTGTTTTAAACAAGATGACTGGAAAGAACTGAATTTTTGCCTATTTTTATGCCAAATTTGGTGTCAACTGACAAAGTATTTGCAGAGAAAATGGCAATGTTAAAGTTTACCACGGACACACACACACACACACACACACACACACACACACACGCACACCACACACACACACACACACACACACACACACACACAGAGACAACCGAACACCGGTGTTTACACGCAAGTGAGTCAAAAATCACTGGCGTTAGTGTCTAGGATTAGCTTTCTTCAACTTTTAAATGAAAACCTTACACCCGAGAAAAGAAATGGCACTCTCCGATGTCAGAACAGGAAATTGGCCAGCTCTTTCTGCGAGTAACTCAAGATCCATTTCTGCTATTTTCTTCCGTCGATTCGGATTAGTCTTCCCAAAACAAAACCTCGTGAAAGCGATATGTATTATTATCTGTTGGGTTGCTGAGAGGGGTAGTCCCTGTTATTTTCTTCTCTTCTCTTTCCTTCTCCTTTTTAACCAACATATATCTTTAACTCACTCAGTACGGCCAGTCCTCTCTTCTCCTCTACACAGACCCCTCGGATGTCCAGTGGGTGTCTGAATGACCCAACCTTTAGCTTCCGTCGTCAGAATTATTGTGGTATTCTTTGTCAACATTCACCTCTTCAGTACAAGAGCCTTCCGCTTGCAATATTTTGATGGTGGTAATTGGGGTGAAACGCTGTTAACGTCGTCTCTTTCGCCGTTCGTATGGAGAGAGTTAAGACAACTTTCTGGATCGAAGTAAAGTTAGATTAACGTCTGGCGATTCAAATTTTCAGAATCAGGGATACACAGTCCTGTTCATGCATTTAGTTTTTGCTACGAACTTCCTTTTTTTTTTCTTTTCTTTTTTTCACCAATTGATCCGTTCTCTTTGTATACTGGACACAAAAAAGGGTGTTCTTTAAA
>NC_134879.1:14155379-14200379 GCF_041734735.1 Babylonia areolata
AAGATGACTGGAAAGAACTGAATTTTTCCTATTTTTATGTCAAATGTGGTGTCAACTGACAAAGTGTTTGCAGAGAAAATGTCAATGTTAAAGTTTACCACGGACACACACACACACACACACACACAGACAAAGGAAAACCGGGTTAAAACATGGACTCACTTTGTTTACACAAGTGAGTCAAAAACAACACCAAACGGCAGCAGAACTACAGCTTTGTTCTTCCCACATGGTATCACAAGGACACTGGTAAGTGAGATCAGTCATTCTAAACCACCAACCACTTAGAGACACGGCATCTCAGCCTCACTCTCGCTAATATCAAAACAGCTATGGTCTTATGGGGCTTTTATTGACTCACTTGTGTAAGCAAAGTGAGTCTATGTTTTAACCCGGTGTTCGGTTGTCTGTGTGTGTGTGTGTGTGTGTGTGTGTGTCCCTGTGTCTGTGTGTCCGTGGTAAACTTTAACATTGACATTTTCTCTGTAAATACTTTGTCAGTTGACACCAAATTTGGCATAAAAATAGGAAAAATTCAGTTCTTTCCATCATCTTGTTTAAAACAATATTGCACCTATGGGATGGGCACAATTTTTTTTTTTTTTAAAGAAGCCTAATTATATGCAAACTGCATTTACTGTTATATTTATATTTTTTGTATTCTCTAAACTTGGCACTTTGACCTCTTATTCTGACACAACAACAAGAGGAGTCATTATTATCATTTTTTGTTCAAACAGGAACTTCTTTTGCTAAGCATGGAAGTTTTATTTATTTTGCAAACGTTTTTGGTGCAGATAGTAAAAAAGGGAAATTAATCTGTAATTAATGCTAGGGGACTTAATTTATCACAAGTGAGTCTTGAAGGCCTTGCCTCTCTTGTTTTATAGTCCAACTTTCTCTCCGCAGGTAAGTATTATGAAAACAAACGTCAGGAACGACAACTGTCCAGAAGACTTTGGAAAAGAAAAGAAAAGAAGTTAAACTAGAAGCACAGGATGGTCTTTTTTGACTCACTTGTGTAAACAAAGTGAGTCTATGTTTTAACCCGGTGTTCGGTTGTCTGTGTGTGTGTGTGTGTGTGTGTCCGTGTGTCTGTGTGTCCGTGGTAAACTCTAACATTGACATTTTCTCTGCAAATACTATGTCAGTTGACACCAAATTTGGCATAAAAATAGGAAAAATTCAGTTCTTTCCAGTCATCTTGTTTAAAACAATATTGCACCTCTGGGATGGGCACAAAAAATTTTTAAAAAAAAGAAGCCTAATTATATGCAAACTGCATTTACTGTTATATTTATATTTTTTGTATCTCTAAACTTGGCACTTTGACCTCTTATTCTGACACAACAACAAGAGGAGTCATTATTATCATTTTTTGTTCAAACAGGAACTTCTTTTGCTAAGCATGGAAGTTTTATTTATTTTGCAAACGTTTTGGTGCAGATAGTAAAAAAGGGAAATTACTCTGTAATTAATGCTAGGGGACTTAATTTGCCACAAGTGAGTCTTGAAGGCCTTGCCTCTCTTGTTTGCTTTTTGTTATTGTTTGTTGTTGTTGTTGTTGTTGTTGTTGTTGTTGTTCACGATAAAATATCGGACACGTGAATACAGAAGTGTTGCTGACGCTGGCAGTCTGTCAATAGTGCGGAATATCAGCGGAGCCCTCAGCGGATCTGTCGCCGGCACCGAGAGGCAGGTGGTCTGGAACCACCATGTTGCAAATAAAAATTTCGACCAAACTAGCGGCAACCAGCGAAGAGCGCAACGAAAGACCTTCAGGGCTCAGCCAATAGATCTATACAGTCCACTCGTAGTATTCATTTTAGTATTTTCCGAAAAAGACCACTTGGGCGAATGAACATAGTGAAAGCCCTGTACACTGAGAGTAAAACACAAGCTTTTTATGTATTGAGTATAATTTCAAAATATAATGTTTAAGATGAGAAAGATCAGTTTAAAACAAATTAAGTCCCCTAGCATTAATTACAGGTTACTTTTCCTGTTTTACTATCTGCACCAAAGACATGCAAAATAAATATAGCTTCCATTCTTAGCAAAAGAAGTTCCTGTTTGAACAAAAAATGATACAATGACTGCTCTTGTTGTTCTGTCAGAATATCAGATCAAAGTGCCAAGTTTAGAGAATAAAAAATATATAAATATAACATTAAATTCAGTTTGCATATAATTTGGCTTCTTCTCTTTTTGTTCTTTTTTTTTTTGGTGCCCATCCCAGAGGTGCACTATTGTTTTAAACAAGATGACTGGAAAGGACTGAATTTTTCCTATTTTATGCTAAATTTGGTGTCAACTGACAAAGTATTTGCAGAGAAAATGTCAATGTTAAAGTTTACCACAGACACACGCACACACACTTACACACACAGACAACCGAACAGCGGGACCATTATGTCGTCCGTGACAAATACACACATAATGTGAAAATGACAAACGATTGTAAGATATGCAACAATACCTATGGGAGAAGACACTAACCGTGAGACAGGAGGAAGGGAGGGGTAGAGAAAGAGAATGATTGAACGAACTAGATTTGATTTCAGAAAGAGAGAAAATTTTTTTTTTTGTATTTGTATTTTTTTTTGTATTTCTTTTTATCACAACAGATTTCTCTGTGTGAAATTCGGCCTGCTCTCCTCGGGGAGAGCGCGTCGCTATACTACAGCGCCATCCATTTTTTTGTATTTTTCCTGCTTGCAGTTTTATTTGTTTTTCCTATTGACGTGGATTTTTCCACAGAATTTTGCCAGGAACAACCCTTTTGTTGCCGTGGGTTCTTTTACGTGCGCTAAGTGCGTGCTGCACACGGGACCTCGGTTTATCGTCTCATCCAAATGACTAGCGTCCAGACCACCACTCAAGGTCTAGTGGAGGGGGGGAAAATATCGGCGGCTGAGCGATGATTCGAACCAGCGCGCTCAGAATCTTTTGCTTCCAAGGCGGACGCGTTACTTCTAGGCCATCAGTCCATTGGTACATAATAAATATTTTCCGCATCGTATAACATGTTTTAAAATGGATTACAACCAGTGAATATATATAGACAGCATCATGTTGCATATTCGACAGGTCACATAGTGTTTACGGACGAGGATAAAAGAATGAGTAATAAAAGGAAAAATTATTTTTAAAAAAACAACAAAACAAACAAAACAGACAAGCGAAATGGAAACGAAGAAAGACAGTACGCAGACTATTATCAAGGGGAGTAAATATTGACCATCTAAGGAACCGGGCGCATGCATATGCGGGAGAAAGAGAGAGAGAGAGACAGGCAGATAGACAGATAGACAGACAAGAGAGAGAGAGAGAGAGAGAGGACATGACGTTTTATTGAATAAACAAAATGTTCATTTCAAGGGATTAGAACACATCTATCAATCAATTCAATTTCGCACGAAGTGTAAGGCTTCTTACAAGGGATTATCATCGCACATATAGTTTACAAACAAGGGTGAGAGAGAGAGAGAGAGAGAGAGAGAGAGAGAGAGAGAGAGAGAGAGAGAGAATTGACACTGACACTGACAAACTGATTTGATTAATCAGGCCACATGGCCATAATTCATGGGGAGGACAACAGCCGTGTCAACGATGACCATGAAATATGGATGATCTGATCATATGAAGCATATGAATTTTCGGCAGATAATAATCTGTTGGCAGTTCTCATGACATAGATTTTTACTATAACGATTACGTTTCAAAGGGTGACATTTATCTGTTCCACGAATCCACGAATTGTAGAGGAGTTCCTGATATCAGAAGTTTTGTTGATAAAACAAAAAATGCCATGCCATTTTTTCTAACTGTTCATGCATTTTTAGTGGAGTGATGGCCTAGAGATAACGCGTCCGCCTAGGAAGTGAGAGAATCTGAGCGCGTTGGTTCGAATCACGGCTTAGCCGCCGATATTTTCTCCCCCTCCTCTAGACCTTGAGTGGTAGTCTGGACGTTAGTCATTCGGATGAGTCTATAAACCGAGGTCCCGTGTGCAGCATGCACTTAGTGCACGTAAAAAAACATAACAAAAGGGTTGTTCCTGGTAAAATTCTGTGGAAAAATCCATTTCGATAGGAAAAACATATTTAAAAAACTGCACGCAGGAGAAAAAAAGAAAAAAAAGGGTGGCGCTGTAGTATAGTGTTGCGCTCTCCCTGGGGAGAGCAGCCCGAATTTCACACAGAGAAATCTGTTGTGATAAAAAGAAATATAAAATGCAAATACAAATTTTAGACACCTCATCAACCTCATGAAGGGGGATTGCTCAGCGCAGTGCAGTATGATTTTCATCAAGTCTGGTCCGATCAGGTCACATTCGTGGCATCCAAAACGCATGTGTCGTTCATCCTCTTGTTCGCCACCCAGGACAGGAAAGGGCAGTCCTTCCTTGGTTAATACTTCAACATTCCTACGCAACATTCTTATGCAATTTAGATCGCTATCCCTACCTTCAGTTTACATGTGGGCCAAACAGCAGAGTAAGAGCTTTATTATCAATGGTTTCTCCAGTGAAAAGTCATTTACAGCCTAGTCTTTTGTGAAGGACTATGACTCTTGAACTAGGAGTGGTGCAGCCTTGGGGGCTTGTTGGCCTTTAGGAACCATCCCAACGCCGACTGTCCTAACACTCTCCACTATAGTCAAATTCTAGCCCAGATCGTCGGAACAGCAGTTGCCTCCCCCTGCTGTTCTGATGGTCATTGTCGGGCACGGCTATCATACAATACATACAATACATCCCTACTTTTACTCTTGTCAATATTTTCTAAAGACAGTTTTGGTGGATAACGCCCCGATAATTTTCTAGAGACAAAGAACTCTTGGATGAACTCTAGATACTGAATCTGTCTTTTGGAATTCACATCTGCAAGCCATGCTTGGATGAATACGTATGCGAGTCCCTGTGTGAGCATGCACAGGAACACTTTCTAAGCCTTCCCTTAGGGCCAGCCATGCCAAACTCAGTCCCAGTTTCTCCGTTGAGAGAGAGAGAGAGAATGCGAATGTGAATATTTTATTCAGATTAGGGCCATAGCCCCCGGCTGAAGGGCGGAGGATTATATATTCGTAAGCAAATAATATTTACAATATTACGAGCATAACTTCTAGAAAAATGTGTAATCAAAAATAGTGCAAACGAAACGAGAGAGAGAGAGAGAGAGAGTTTGGCTAAATAAATACGGCAAAACCAGACATATACCTACACGTATTTATTGATGAAGTCAAATACAACCAGAGGGAAAAAAACAAAAAAACATCAAATGAAAATGTTGAAGGTGGGCTTCAATGTTTGATTGATTGAATGGCTTCCCAGTGCAGGTTATGATGGAACATGTATTAGACGTTTCTGTACGGTTATGATAAAGTCGATGATATAATTTGTTACCATTGTACTAGAAAACCAGAAATGATTTTGTCATAGTGAAAATATAATCGTATTACCTTCAAACCAGTCGGTTTATTTTAGCTCTGATGTTCATTCCCCCCCAAAAAATCCAGGAAAACTGGTGGGCTGATGATGTGAGTTACGAGTGAAGAATCAAGAAGGTATTCCATGTTTAAAGTTTTGTCTTATCTGCTGGAAATACCTTTGCAAGTCGTCGCTTCATTATAACTGCGCTTGCTTTATGTGTAGTGAGTTCTAATTCTGCTGTGTGAAACGTGAAAGTCATTTATTGTCCACATAGCAATACAGCCCTCAGGACAAGGGGGATATCATATTAAGCATATTGTTGCACCTCTTGAATGGTTCTAACATCACACACACACACACACACACACACACACACACATACACACACGCGCGCGCGCGCGCAAAATACATACTTAATAATGCACGCACTCACATGCGTACAGATACATACATGAAACGTGCGGTTAAATGTGGATCATCATTGGATTAGTTGTAATTTTGTTCCATTATCTTTTTTCTCACAAGCATTGCTTCTGCAATGAATCTAGCTAGAGCTTTTCAAAGAGTTTTCATTGTCATTCGAAATAATACTCACAACATGATTGTGGCTAGGATTACCAAAGAAAGAATTTATCATACTACAGTTTTTTTTCGTTTATCGTCGTATGCGGTACAATGAAAAAGAAAGAAAGAAAGTAATTCTGCTGTGTGGTGAAGGAGTGTGCAGTGTGCAGAACGGAACTGTTAAGGAGGTGTGGATGTTCAAGGGAACAAATGTATAACTCTCGGTGCAAGGGAGACTGGGGGTGGGAAATAACAAACAATGAAAAAGAAAACGAAAGGAAATAAAAATAAATAAATAAATAAGAAAGAAAGAAAGAAAAAAAAAGACGCGGACAGAACACAACTGTGAGTGATCAATCTGAAGGAACCATGCATATATATACAAACGCGAGAGAGAGAGACAGACAGACAGACAGACAGAATGACTAATTGGAAAAGCGAGACAAACATTTTAAAGTGGGGAAAAAAGTACATTCTTTTCTCTCTTTTTTTCTTTCTTTTTTTTCCGTCTTCCAACTGCATGCATAAGACCCGAATGAAAAAAACAAACAAAACAACAACAACAACAACAACAACAACAAAACCAACAAACAACAGTTGATTTAGAAAATGACATGCTTTCTTTTGTTGTTGTTGAATATTATCACAACACTAACTAACGCCAAAAGACACACACCAGCCGCACATAACCACCTACCTTCATCCTGTTGATATAAGTACTTCACGCGGTGAATTGCAAACGTCTCTCACACCTGCCACAGGACCTCTCAAGAAGACTCTTGCCTGTATGTCTGTCTGTCTCTCTGTCACAGCGAAACTCAAAGGAACGTCGTCGGCTGTGCAGCTGTACTGTACTGTGTGCACGTGATAACCGAGAACTAGAACAGCAGTTGGGTGGCCACGTTGCCACGGGACTCGCTTTGACTTGAGACGTATTGGCACAGAGAGACAGAGATGCTAACAGCCTAGCTGATTTAATACCTGGAGGAGTGACGTTGGAAATCAATAATATGCAACCCCGCACTTTTTTTTCTCTCTCTCTCTCTCTCTCTCTCTCTCTCCTTCTCTTTCCTTTCTTTCTCTCGTTTGCTGACGTTTCTTTAATTGGCTTCTCACTTCCTTTTGAACGTGCCAAATTAAGAAGATCGTTTATTTGTTTGCTTTGTTGTTTTCTCTATGTCTGGAAAAGTGATTATATTTATTGTATTGAAAACGTGGAAGTTTAAAGATTCATTTAAACTATTCCGCTACAAAAATTGTTGGTTACCGATTCAACGTTCACGTTTTTTTTCTGAAGTACGAAAACTTTTTTTTTCTTCTTCTTTTGAATCAAAAACGTCCAAATTTAGGACTTGTGTCTGAACTCAGTATGTATATTTTCAGTCTACAAACCTGTGTCTCTGAAATCTGATGGTTCTTCTAGGAAAACTCGGGAGAGTTTCTTGAAGGTCAGCTAAACTTTGCACGTTGTTCTGGCGGGCGTCTTTTTCGTGGCCTGACTGCGAAATTGAAGCCGCCGCCACTAACACGTGATGTGGATTACAGTTGGTAGACTGCTGAAGGTATGGATGTTCGTTAGCAGCGGCGTTCCGCGGGGTTTTATCCTGTGCTGATTGGGAGTCCCATTGCAGCACAGAGAGCGCGCGAGCTGCACGGAAATACGGCGGTGTCAAGGAGTGGGATTGTCCTCCCTTCTGTTTTGACCCCTCCGGGAGGTAAATTCTTCTTCTTCTTCTTCTGCTGCTGCTGTTGTTGCTGCTGCCACTGATGATGATGATGACTTTAGAATGAACAGCAACGTTTGAATGTTTGATGGTATGAATGAGTATCGATGATGTTGGACGGTAATCAAAATCAATAAACAGAAACACTTGTAGTATTCAGACAATGAATCAACTGTTTTCTCGTTCTCCACTCAATCTTCTCTCTCTCTGTGCCCCTCTGTCTCTCTGTCTCTGTCTCTGTCTCGAAAACGGGCGACATGGGGTAACTTTTGCTCTGATAGAGTTGTTTGTGTTGCTTTTTGCCGATGACATAATTTTGTTATCAATATGAGTTATTGGATTCCAAAGACAGTTGAATAGTTTGTTTGACGCCGCAACGAAACTCTAGTTAAAAGTAAACACGAAAAAAAAACAAATATAGTTGTGTTTCGAAAAGGTGGGTGTCTTAGTAGACATGAACAATGGTCTTATGGAAATGAAACTGTAAAAATGGTAAATGAATGTAAGTATCTTGGATTTTTTTTTTTTTTTTTAACTAGACTCAGTTTTTCTTTTTTACGTGTCAGGATTTAGTCAGTAGAACAAAAAAGAGCTGTTTTGATTGTACTTCGTGTTATGTACAAATTATATGGTAGCTCATATACAATATCTATAAAGTTATTTGATTCTCTGGTAAGTCTGTTTTACAATATTTGGTGCTGAAATATGGGCTTTTGAGAATGGTGCTGTTATTGAAAGACTGCACCTGTTTGCTACGAAACGTTTCTTGAATGTTGACAGACGAACAACTAACGACTTTATTCATGGTGCCCTTGGGAGATGCCCGATATATCTAAATTCTTATGTAAAGTATATCAGTTACTGGCTAAAATTAACTTGAATGGATAGTTATAGGTTACCATACGAAACTTACAAGACGCTGTATAATTTAGACAATGACGGTAAAAAGACTTGAGCTGCAGGAATTCGAAAATGTTTGTGTTCCTGCATATGTCTGGGATAACCAGGGTGGTGAAAATTTCACAGGGTTTATAAAATGTTTTAAACAAAAGACTTGTTGACTGTAGATGGCATGGCTGGCATGATCACGTTCAGGACAGCAACACATTTGTTGAATATAAGATGTTTAAAGTGACAACTAGAATGGAAACATATACTGAAATAGCAATGAATTGATATCGTAAATGTGCTCTGACTAAATTAAGATTTGGCGTAACAGACATTAATGGCCTGCCATCGGTTTAGATTTAGCGAAAGAAGAGTTGATAAAGTACAGTGTCGTTTATGTCATGATTCAGAAGATGGTGAAATTCATTTTATGTTTTGCTGTCCTGTCTTTCAAGACTTAAGGAGGAAATCTATTCAACCTAAGATTTATAGAAACCCATGTCGCTTTAGATTTAATTTGCTTATGTCATCTAGAAATGAGATTGTTTTACGTAATGTTGCGTTCTACATTTACTATACCTTGAAACGATTACGTACGGCTGTCACTTAAATCATAGTATCAATATGAATACATGCGTGCGTGTGTGTGTGTGTGTGTGTGTGTGTGTGTGTGATTGTTGTTCAATGGAAGGGAGTTCAGTTTAGTTCATTTCAGTTACTCAAGGAGGCGTCACTGTGTTCGGACAAATCCATATACGCAACACCACATCTGCTTAGCAGATGCCTGACCAGCAGCGTAACCCAACGCGTTTGGTCAGGCCTTGAGGAAAAATCAAACAAACAAAAACAAGACATATAAACTAATAAATGGAAAAGTCATTAAATTACTAACTAATTAAATAACTTAATAAATTGCCGATAGAAAAATAATAATAACAATTAAATAAGTAAATACATAAAGAAAGAAAATAAAGCGTAGAAAAAATGAAAGACAGTAATAATAATGATAATAAATAAATAGACAAATAAGGAAATAGATATAAATGAACACACACACACACACACACACACACACACACACACACACACACACACACACACACACACACACAACAGGCATGCAACAAGTCTCCTTTTTCACAGATATGAAAACACAAACAAATGTACACAGGCCCAACACTACACATGAAAGCTCACGAGCCCGGACCACCGATTTCCCGCAAGAGGGGTGGGAAAAGATCTCTGATGCCATGAACGTGGCGGCGTCTGGCTTGATCCTGAGTCTACTTTATTAAACATTTTGGAAAAGCCCACAGAGACTGTTCCGGTTTTATTTTTTTGTTTGTTTTGTTTTGTTTTGTTTTTTTTGTTTTTTTAATTTGCGCAATATTTGTTTGAAAAGAATCCCAATAATCGTTTGGTTTACAAAGGATCGTGCTCTTATAGCCGCTACCCCCCACTCCTCTCTATCTCTCTCTCTCTCTCTCTCTCTCTCTGTCTCTCTTTTTGTGAGGCGATCAATGATACCTCGTTTTTTAGGTACTTATATATATATATATATATATATATATATATATATATATATATATATATATACTTTTCTGAGGATTTCAGGTTTTCCCAGATGTAGACCGCCCATTGTTGTTGCGCTTCCAGCAAGCCTGTCAGTTCACTTATCTCCCTCAACACCTGCATGTCTGCGGCAGTGTGACCATGAAAATCTTTTTAATCTGAAAGCTGCGCGTTGCCTCGCGCTACTCTGGGCTCGTCATTCCACTTTTAGTTGTTGGATTTTTTTTTTTTTTTTTTTTTTTTTTTTGTAGGATGTTCATCGAGTCTGTCAGAATCATGGCATATTGGTTTCCAGGCGTATGAATAGATGACAAGCCACTGGAGAGCATGTGTCACAGCTGAAACTTCCATTGTTAGACTGGAGGTTGTGATTTTGTACGCGGTATTCTCCCCCCCCCCACCCCCCCACAAACCCCCCTCTTCACACACCCCGCCCCCTCCCCCCCCTGTTTGCTTTGCAGTGAATCCCCAATGACTGGTCATTGGTGACTGAGCTATCTGTGTATATAATGATGCCCTCTTTTTTTTTTTACTGTTTTGTTCTATGAGTAGCTTCAGTTCTGCATCAGTTTTGCCCCCTGGCTTTTCCCGGTAATATCTTTCCATAATGGGTGAAACGATTGTTTGGAAAAAAAAAAATGTTTGAGGTTGTCGGGGTTTTTCTCCCATTCTTTTGTTTCTCTCAGGTCTTGTAGCTGGCATACAAGCTGGACGGTTGTCTTCTGCTTGTCCCATCCATACGTTCCGCGTCTGTCCCCAGGCGGATGCTTTTTTGGATCCTTAAATGCATCATGCAGTTGGGTTTTGAAGGTTTTCTAATGCTCTGAAATAGGCCTTAACCTGTTCTAACTTGTTGTTTCTGGCCTGTATTGAAGGAAAGTCAAGCAGGCATCGCATGGTCTCCTTAGGGGTGTCTTTTGTCGTTCCAAGGATTAGCCTCATAACTTTATTTTGAACTCTTTGCATTTTTAGGAGGCTAATGAATACGAAAAGCAACTGCGATAAACAAGCAAATATGATACACATAAACAATACATTTTTTTAATGAGACAAGGAAGGAGTGTGGGAGGGGGGGGGGGTAAAATGGAAATGCGCTATGATCAAAAAACGCCGGAGGGCAGTCTGAGGGAGGGGGGGGGGTGCACAGTGTGGAAGCAGAGGCCCATGTTCATAACGCCATGTGGCGTGGCACCGCCCAGCCGCCCACTTCCCTTCTGTCTCGCTCTGCACGTGCAGTCTGGATGTTCTGACCAATTGGAAGCCACGAAGAGAGAGAGAGAAGGTGTGTGTGTGTGTGTGTGTGTGACAAAAGAAATGAAGAGGCGGTCAGCCACACGCACACGCCACTTATGTCACTTTGTCATCTCTGTCTGTCTGTCTGTCTGTCTCTCTCTCTCTCTCTCTCTCTCTCTCTCCATTCCGTCTTGTGTCTTTCCTCAAAAAACACTTTCCATGTACGCTAAGTGAAACCAGCAGCAACCAAAAAAAGTGCCCAGAACTATCCTTTTATGAGGGAGTGGGTGGGTGCTGGGGGAAGGGAGGGACGTGGTTGAGCTACAAACATGGAATTGAGAAAAAAAAAGCCATTGAAGGCTAAAGAATAGAGGAAGGTGACAACAAAATACGGATGTTTTCGTGGAATCGGAAGTCACAAATCAAACCAAGACTCGAAAAAGGGAAGGGACATCAGGAACGCTTAAGTTTCAAAGGCTATTGAGATCGGATCACAGTTTCGTTTATTTTCTGTTCGATTTTATTTAATCATTTATTTTATTTTATTTCTTTATTTCATTTATTTATTTATTTTTGTCTGTTTTTGCGTCTGACAGCTCCCTGTTTCGAGAGCACCTCATTAAAAGCAAGTCTTCTCCCAACTACAGATGCCCTGATGATGTGCGTGACGATGTTACTATTACCTACGTTTGGCCTCTTGAGTCTGGTTTTTCCCATCCCTCGAATGAAACCAATAGAAACCGGCGGCTGAAGGGAACGTGTGATGTGGATGATTAGAAAACAAAATGTGTGACGGAATTGGGGGTGTGGAGGGTGGAAGTGGGGGGGTGGGCGTGGGGGGTGGGGGATGGGTCTGGTGCCTCGTGTTGCGTGGGGGGGGGGGGGGGGGGGGGGGGAGGGATTGGCACATCGGGCTGGATCATGTTATTTCCGCTGCCTGTGTCTTGTGTGTTTGACCAAACTTGCACGTGATCAGATTTCCTCACTCCGCCCTGGTGTGAATGGGGTACCTGACTTCTTTTTTTGCCACAACAGAATTCTCTGTGTGTAAACTTTGGCCTGCTTTCCCCAGGGAGAGCTCGTCGCTACATTGAGAGTGCCACCTTTTTTTTTTCTCTCTTTTTTTCCCTGCCTGCAGGTGTTTATTTTTTATTTAAAAGTCCTTTTGAAGTGGATTTTATTTTTACAGAATGTTGCAAGGGACAACCCTTTTGTTGCCGTGGGTTCTTTTACGTGCGCTAAGTGCATGCTGCACACGGGAAAACACCGACAACAATCAAGTCGTTGTCGTTTGTCATCAGAAACAGGCGTGTGGTTCTTCCCGGAACAGGAAACTGTACGCGCTTGTGCACACACACACACACACACACACACACACACACACACACACACACACACACACACACTTACACCCCCCGCCCTCCTCACCTCTCCCGTGGATACAAACAAGACATGACATGTATTATATATATATCAAAACCCATGACACACCCCTCGAGAAAGAGAACTATAGAACCTCTTCACTGGACTCTCTCAGACTTTCATCTGATTTGCAAACCAGCTTTTTAAGTTTAATTTTCAAAACTATTATTTAACTCACCACGGACCTCAATATTGCCCCTAATATATAAAATGCATTTGTTTCAGCGATATGATAGTTAAGCATATAATTTGTTTACTGTGCGAAAGTGTGTCAGTATAAGTCACTGGGAATGTTGATGTTTTTTGACTTACATTCTTCTTCTCCTTCTTCTGCGTTCGTGGGCTGCAACTCTCACGTTCACTCGTATGTACACGAGTGGGCTTTTACGTGTATGACCGCTTTTACCCCTCCATGTGGGCAGCCATCGGGGATGTGCATGCTGGGTATGTTCTTGTTTCTATAACTCACCGAACGCTGACATGGATTACAGGATCTTTAACGTGCGTATTTGATCTTCTGCTTGCGTATACACATGAAGGGGGTTCATGCACCAGCAGGTCTGTACAAAATTATGTATTATATCGGAAAAATCTCCACCCTTGACCCACCAGGCGCCGTTACCGAGATTCGAACCAGGACCCTCAGATTGTGAAAGTCCAACGCTTTAATCATTCGGCTATTGCGCCCGTCAGACTTTTTACATACATTATCAGTTGTTTCTCTTGTTAGCTTAACGACCTCTTTTTTTTTCTTCATTTAGTAATTTTTCAGAAATTGTACATAAATATTCATTTCAAACATTCATCGCAGATTCCACATTCCGTCTACCCGGTTTCCCACAACTCACCATTCGCTGACCTCCCTCCTCTTCTACGTTTTAACTCACTCAGTACGGCCAGTCCTCTCTTCTCCTCTGCACAGACCCCTCGGATGGCCAGTGGGTGTCTGAAAGACCCAACCTTTAGCTTCCGTCATCAGAACTGTGGTATTCTTTGTCAACATTCACCTCTTCAGTATAAGAGCCTTCCACTTGCAATATTTTGATGATGGTAATTGGGGTGAAACGCTGTTAACGTCGTCTCTTTCGCCGTTCGTATGGAGAGAGTTAAACGGTAACATTGAAATGCGAAAATTGACCCTTAAACAAAATATCTACAATCACCGGTATGTTTGATAGGACATTAATCAAACAAAATTCCACTCCACACCCCCACGAGATTTACGTAAAAAGTAAGGCGACTTTTTCACTGACAGTACACTTATGTACAGCTGTACTGTCGACTTTACTAGTCTTCTTCTGTTCAAATGACAGTTATATATTATCTAGAACAACACAATTTCATTCTGGTTGCGGACAGAAAGTGGCGATGCTTATCTTTTTTCGTGGAATTATTTTCCCAAACACACGGTTGCTTCGATTTAAATGGGCAGATCCAAAACAGGAAGAAGACATACCTAAAAAAAAAAAAAAAATTTTTTTTAAACATATAATATTCACACTGAATGTCTGTTTATACGTGGCCGTCACGTACAACCACAGTACTTAACCAATCAAGGTAAAAAAGAAAAAGAAAAAAAGAAAATGACTCGCTGGCCATTTGTGGGGTATTTGTATTTCTTTTTTTATCACAACAGATTTCTCTGTGTGAAATTCGGGCTGCTCTCCCCAGGAAGAGCGCGTCGCTATATTACAGCGCCACCCATTTTTTTGTATTTTTTCCTGCGTGCAGTCTTTTTTGTTTTTCCTATGGAAGTGGATTTTTCTTCAGAATTTTGCCAGGAACAACTCTTTTGTTGACGTGGGTTCTTTTACGTGTGCTGCGCTAAGTGCATGCTGCACACGGGACCTCGGTTTATCGTCTCATCCGAATGACTAGCGCCCAGACCACCACTCAATGTCTAGTGGAGGGGGAGAAAATATCGGCGGCTGAGCCGTGATTCGAACCAGCGCGCTCAGATTTTCTCGCTTCCTAAGCAGACGCGTTACCTCCAGGCCATCACTCCACGTGGCCGTCACGTACAACCACAGTACTTAACCAATCAAAGTAAAAAATAAAAAAAATAAAAAAAGAAAAGAAAATGGCACGTTGGCCATTTATGGGGTCTTCTCGGTTTTGATGAAATTAGAAATGGATTCTTTGATTGATTAAGGAATTAGAGCTGATTGAAATTTCCAAACGGTGGAACCGTAAGCGGCGACCATCGCTTCTGTTGGCATGAATATAAAGAGAGAACCGAAATGATTTTTTTTTTCATAATCATTCTAATTATTCTATTATTATTGATATTATTGCTATCATTATTATTATCATTATTATCATCATTGTTGTTATTGTTATAATGCTAGTGTCCTATGTAGCGTCCTAAATTCTTACACCTATTTAAACGAAACGTTTCGCTTGATTTGCAATGGGGGCAAAATAAATGAGAAACGACATGTTGCATGTACGTGTGGTTGACCCTTCTGATCAACAACTAGGCACGCCTTCTAATCCAGAAAAGGACCGGCACGCCTTCTAATCCAGAAAAGGATCTGCACGCCTTCTAATCCACACACACACAAAAAATCAACACGCCTTCTAATCCACAAAAAGTATCAACACGCCTTCTAATCAAGAAATGGGCCGACACGCCTTCTAATCCATAATGGGTCGACACGCCTTCTAATCCAGAAAAGGATCGACACGCCTTCTAATCCAGAAAAGGAGCAACACGCCTTCTAATCCAAAAAAGGATCGGCACGCCTTCTAATCCACAAAAAAAATATCAACACGCCTTCTAATCCACAAAAAGTATCAACACGCCTTCTAATCAAGAAATGGGCCGACACGCTTTCTAATCCATAATGGGTCGACACGCCTTCTAATCCAGAAAAGGATCGACACGCCTTCTAATCCAGAAAAGGATCAACACGCCTTCTAATCCAGAAAAGGATAGACACGCCTTTTTATCCAGAAAAGGATCAACACGCCTTCTAATCCAGAAAAGGATCGAACACGCCTTCTAATCCAGAAATGGGCCGACACGCCTTCTAATCCAGACAAGGATCTTCACGCTTTCCAATCCAGAAAAGGGTCGACACCCCTTCTTATCTAGAAAAGGATCGAACACGCCTTCTAATCCACAAAAAGTATCAACACGCCTTCTAATCCAGAAAAGGATAGACACGCTTTTTTATCCAGAAAAGGATCAACACGCCTTCTAATCCAGAAAAGGATCAACACGCCTTCTAATCCAGAAAAAGCATCAACACGCCTTCTAATCCAGAAAAGGATAGACACGCCTTTTTATCCAGAAAAGGATCAACACGCCTTCTAATCCAGAAAAGGATCGAACACGCCTTCTAATCCAGAAAAGGATCAACACGCCTTTTAATCCAGAAAAGGATAGACACGCCTTTTTATCCAGAAAAGGATCAACACGCCTTCTAATCCAGAAAAGGATCAACACGCCTTCTAATCCAGAAAAGGATCAACACGCCTTCTTATCCAGAAAAGGATCAACACGCCTTCTAATCCAGAAAAGGATCAACACGCCTTCTAATCCAGAATAGGATCAACACGCCTTCTTATCCAGAAAAGGATCAACACGCCTTCTAATCCAGAAAAGGATCGAACACGCCTTCTAATCCAGAAATGGGCCGACACAATACGACGCGACATGACACAATAACATGAGCACGTATCTACGTAGATACGACCGCACAGTCTGCAGTGGACCACATATACCAAATCACTGGTTTGGCAGGTGAAGCTGCTCCTCATGGTGAACTGGCGTCATGAGGGCCCCTTGAAGGTGAGTGTGGTAGTGTTGAGGAAGGGACAGCATTTGCACTTGGGTCTGTCACAGCAGCTGTTGCCCAGGGAGCGGAGGTTCTGGGGGGCTGTGGGTCGGAATGACGACCTAACCAGATGATCGCCCAGGTCTCGTTTGAAGGCCGTCAGAGGAGGGCTCTGGAATGTCTTGCCAACTTTGGGGTCAGACTGTAGGATAGGAAAGTTCTTGAAGAGAATTTTTTTTTACTTCCATGTTGTGAGGATGGTATGTCAGAGTCAAAAGGGTGCGGTTACTGTGATCTGCTATGGTCTTGGGTGTTAAGGCCTCCTCTCTGGAGATGCGCTTGGCCTGGTCCAGTGCCTGTTGGATCAACTATTCGGGATATCCTCGTGTTTTAAAGAAGCTGATCATCTGGGCTGCCTGGGTGTGGACATCTTCCTCATTGCTGCACAGGCGTCTGAGGCGGTGGAACTGGGAGAACGGAATGGCACGTTTGGTGGCGGTTGGATGGCTTGAGGAGTAGAGCAGGTAGGAATGTGAGTCTGTGTTCTTGTAGTGGACTGAGGTAGAGATGGTTTGGTTGTCAGGTGTGATCATGAGTTGGATATCCAGGAAGGGGAGAGAGAGCTGTCAGATATTTCATGAGTGAACTTCAGAGAAGGGTGGAAGGCATTGACAAAACTGATGAAGGACAGCAGTTCGTTTCTGTCACCTGTCCACAGGCCCACACAGTCGTCGATGAACCGGCGAAAAAGGGCTGGCATGGGGCCACTATACTGCTGGAAGATCTGGGACTCCACGTAGCCGACGAACAAGCACGCGTAGCTGGGGCCCATGCGCGTTCCCATGGCTACTCCACTTGTCTGGTGGTAGTGTGAGTCTCCGAACTGTAGGATAGGAAAGTTCTTGAGAATTTTTTTTACTTCCATGTTGTGAGGATGGTATGTCAGAGTCAAAAGGGTGCGGTTACTGTGATCTGCTATGGTCTTGGGTGTCTTGGCTGGAAAGAGTTCAGTGCGAGTACCAGCTCCGCCAGGCGATGATCTTGTTTGATCAAGTTATCTGCGTGTGTGGGGTGGGGGTGGGTGGGGGGGTGCGGTGCGGGTGTGTGCTGATTATCTGGTTGTGGTTTTCCGCAATTCATCTTTATTCTTATCTTATCTGTCTATTATAATCAATGTGCAGTATAGTAGGCTATGTTTATAATTATAGTCAAATAATGTTTCTTAATTCTTTCTGTTTTTACATTAAGAATACTAGTTATTACCTGCAGTGTGTGGATGTATGTATGAAACGATGTATGTGATATTTTTTACATTTGTATCTTCGTAATATTTGTTGGGGCTGTTGTTGGCTTTTACAGTTATGGTCCCCATGTTGTTTACTTGTCTATGTTGTGATAATGCACCTGACCAAATTTCTCCAGGTGGAGATAATAAAGTTATTCTATCTTCTTATCTTATCTTATCTTATAGTGGGCACGTGGACGTTGTACGTGCTGTTGCTCAAAAAGTGCTTGAGGGCAATGAGGCCATCCTTCTGGGGAATGTTGGTGCAGAGTGAGGTGATGTCCATGGTGAAGAGCAGAGGAGGTTCCGGTTGGTTGGGGAAACGGAACTTGTGAAAGAGCTCAAGGGCGTGATTCGTGTCTTTGATGTGTGTAGGGAGTTTTTCCACGAGTAAATTAACGTTCAAAATTGAGTCGAAAGCCACTGAAAATGGGTTGCAACATCTACTGAATGGTATAATCGTTTCATCTATTACCGGTAAAGTAGTTCCCTGAGCTTAGGACTTTATCTGTATTATTATTATTATTATTATTATTATCATTGTTATTACCATTATCATTATTATTATTATTGTTGTTGTTGTTGCTCTTGTTTTTGTTGTTGTTTAATTCAATTTTAATGAGTATTTATGTGTCGCGGGGGGGGGGGGGGGGGATTGTGTGTGTGTAGGTGTAGGTGTGTGCATAACTTACGGTGTCCAAATCTTGTAAATGCTTTTTTTTTTTTTCCTTCTTTCTTTTCTTTTTTCTTTCTTTTTTTTAACCTTTCCTTTGTATCCTCAATGGGGTTTTCTTTGGAACCAAAAAGTTGCCCTGCCCCCTGCTTCCACACACAGAACGACAGAAATAGCCTGTAGAATTGCCCGTGGTCGGTGTTGTTGACTGAGAGGCAATGACCTGTCACTGCCTCCCATTAAACCAATCGGGTTCGTTTCGTTTTCAGAAGCGGAAATGTTCAGTGTGTTTGTCGTCTGCTCGCACTTGAGTGGAAAGAGTGATAACAGGAAAGTAATGTGTGTGTGTGTGTGTGAGTGTGAGTGTGTGTGTGTGTGTGTGTGTGTGTGTGTGTGTATGTCTTCGTGTGTGTGTGTGTGTGTGAGAGAGAGAGAGTATATGTGTGTGTGTGTGTGTGAGAGAGAGAGAGAGAGAGAGAGAGAGAGTTTGACAAAGATAGGATCGTCGCTCGCATTAGCGCTTGTTTTCAGAAGGCGGGGATACTATTCAGAACGGTATAACTCCCCCTCCGCCCCCCCCCCCCCCCCCCCCCCCCCATCCCCCGCCCATACCCTCACAACACCAGAGAGAGGAACACATCCGTTCATTGCGGATTGACTTTGACTCTTTCCTAAACTACTAATGGAGCCATCACCACACCATGAAAGTGGTAGAGGAAAATAAAACAAAAACAAACAAACAAACAAATAAACCAAAAAAAAAAACCATGTAGATAAGGAACCTACCTATACCGCACCACTTTAGTGTAAATGTCACAACAGATTTCTCTGTGTGAACTTCGGGCTGCTCTTCCAAGGAAGAGCGCGTCGCTACACTGACAGCGCCACCCTTTTTTTTTCTTTTTTCTTTTGTATTTTTTCTGCCTGCAATTTTATTTTTGCTATGGAAGTGGATTTTTCTACAAAATTTCGCCAGGGACAATCTCTTTGTTGCCGTGGGTTTCTTTACGTGCGCTAAATGCATGCTGCACACGGGACCTAGCTCGGTTTATCGTCTCATCCGAATGACTAGCGTCCAGACCACCACTTAGAGTCTAGTGGAGGGGGAGAAAATATTGGCGACTGCCGGTGTGTTTCGAACCAGCGCGCTCAGATTCTCTCACTTCCTAGGCGGACGCGTTACCTCCAGGCCATCATACTGTTAACGTACCAGAGAATCGAACTCACAACCTCGGAAATGCAGATGTCTTCTTCTTCTTCTTCTGCGTTCGTGGGCTGCAACTGCCACGTTCACTCGTATGCACACGAGTGGGATTTTACGTGTATGACCGTTTTTACCCCGCCATGTAGGCAGCCATACTTTCGGGGGTGTGCATGCTGGGTATGTTCTTGTTTCCATAACCCACCGAACGCTGACATGGATTACAGGATCTTTAACGTGCGTATTTGATCTTCTGCTTGCATATACACACGAAGGGGGTTCAGGCACTAGCAGGTCTGAACATATGTTGACCTGGGAGATCGTAAAAATCTCCACCCTTAACCCACCAGGCGCCGTCACCGTGATTCGAACCCGGGACCCTCAGATTGACAGTCCAACGCTTTAACCACTCGGCTATTGCGCCCGTCAAACTGCAGATGTCGACATACAGCCTATTGAGCAATGCAGATCAACCTGAGGGTGCCCGATCAGTGCCTTGTATCCAAAGCACATCACGCGCCAAAAAACAACAACAACAAAAATAAATAAACAAGAGAGGCAAGGCCTTCAAGACTCACTTGTGATAAATTAAGTCCCCTAACATTAATTACAGAGTAATTTCCCTTTTTTACTATCTGCACCAAAACGTTTTCGTATTTTTATGCCAAATTTGGTGTCAACTGACAAAGTATTTGCAGAGAAAATGTCAATGTTAAAGTTTACCACGGATGCACACACACACACACACACACACACACACACAGACAACCGAACACCGGGTTAAAACATAGACTCACTTTGTTTACACAAGTGAGTCAATAAAACGTGCCCATGGTGGTGACAACCAAGAGACAGAAGTGATTGCTGGTGGGAAGGGAATTGTGAAGTCGTGTGTTGCCACCTGCGTTGTAATACGAGCATGCAGACACGTGGAAACCAAACAGGCATGGTGGGGGCCCGGAAGTCAACGCATGCCTACACTTCCTGCCTTCATAATTATCAGGCCTGCTGGACTGTTGGTGGTGTGCGATGTTGCAGTGCTGTTCTTTGGCTTGAATGATTAACAACTGTGATTGTGGTTTCTTCTTCTTATTATTCGTTCGTGGGCTGCAGCTCCCACGTTCACTCGTATGTATACGAGTGGGGCTTTACGTGTATGACCGGGTTTTTTTTTACCCAGCCATGTAGGCAGCCATACTCCGTTTTCGGGGGGAAGCATGCTAGGTATGTTCTTGCTTCCATAACCCACCTAACGCTGACATGGGTTACAGGATCTTTTACGTGCATATTTGATCTTTTGCGTGCGTATACACACACGAAGGGGGTTCAGGCACTAGCAGGTCTGCAAATAATTATGTTGACCTGGGAGATCGGGAAAATCTCCACCCTTTACCCACCAGGCGCCGTTACCGAAATTCGAACCTGTGACCCTCAGATTGAAAGTCTAACGCTTTAACCACTCGGCTATTGCGCCCGTCGATTGTGGTTTGAAAAAGGAAGGACACCAAGGATACAACAGTGACTGGAAAGAACATCGACACATCAACAACAACATGCAACGAAACAAAAACTAGTTGTAGCTACTACTACTACTACTTCTGCTGCTGCTACTACTACTACTGCTACCACTATTACTACTGCTGCTGCTACTACTACTATCACTTTTAAATAATGCTGACATTAATACATCGTCATCATCATCGCCACAAAGTTATAGCAGTAGTGGCAGCAGCTGCAGCAGATAGGCGATGGATGGTTTGATGTCAATCTTTGCGCTTTCATCTGGTCAGTCACGGTGCTTGGCCTTAATGATGGTCCTGGATTCAAAGTAGCTGGTAGACCTGTCCATCTGCTCTTTCGTAGTGCCTTCCTTTGCCAGGGAGTCAGCAGTCTCGTTGCCAAGCTGCAGAACAAGTGGAAGCAGCAGCATCCATGCCACAACAGAACAGACCCGTACTACCTGCTGACTCGCCGAGAGCAGGTAGCCATTTTCAATCTCAGGACAGGCCACAACTGTCTGAAACACCACCTATACACGAAACTCCGTATCGGCGACACAGAGCAGTGCCCCTGCAGAACAGGCAGCCAGACAACAGAACATCTGCTGCAGTCCTGCCCGCTCCACCAAGCGCTCCGAGAGAAAACCTGGCCTGCCCCAATCCCAGCGGCCCGGAAGCTCTACGGAGGACTGGAGACCCTGCGACGTACTGCCGCCTTCGTCGAGGAGACGGGGGAATCCACCTGATAAATGACGAACGAGACAACAGTCACGGTGCTTTAGAAACAAAGAACATGCATAGGGTCCACGCATGTGGTCAACCAGATTGCCCAACCTATCAACGTGTCCACATTCGTCCCCAGCTTATGACTTTGGTCGTGACTTTTCTTTTTCGACAATTCCCTCTCCCGTGTTATGTATAGTTTACAGTCATCGCAAAGCCTTTGCGGTAAAAAAAAAAGAAAAAAAAAGAAGGTGATGACAGTATTTGTTTCGGTGATAGGCCTCTGGAGAGGAAGCGTCGTTAACATGTTGGTTTGGCTGGATGCTCGACAGAACTGGTCATTCACCTGGTTTAAAAAAAAAGAAAGAAAAAAGAAAAAGAACAGGTGATGAGTGTCTTCTTCATTGGGGTGGGGCACAGAGTGGATAGAACAAAGGGAATGACGGCTGTTGGGGGAAGGGGGTGGGGGGGGGGGGGGGGAGGTGATAGCCACATGTTAACAAAACAAAATACATTCAAACAAAACAAAACGTAACAATCAAACAAGAACGGTTCTCGCATATAAAAAAAAAAAATCAAAAAAAAAAAAATCACAGCTTTGTGTTGTTATTCCCATTGAAGACATTGTGATGTTGATGATGTTCACTCTGGGTCAGTGCTCACGATACAAGTTCCGTGGACCCTACGTGTTTCCTACCCTCCCTGTGTCAGTGGACACCGGGCGATTTTGGAAATGAAAAACAAATTACGAGCTCGGCCATGTAAACATGAAATGTACATTAAAAAAATAGAAAAGAAAAAAAAACACAAAAAAACAAGAAGACTGTAAACCTTTCCAGCACAAATATTCGCTTCAGTTCAGTCCTTTTACCATCTGAATTCAGAATGACCGCGTCCCGTGTAATCAGGCCCGCCTAACAGTGTGTGCGGTGAATGTCAAATGCGGGTTCCAGAATCGATGGGTGAGGTGTTGTGTTAGTTTTCAGAGTGGGAGGGGGGTTGGGGGAGGGGGAGGAGTACCTGGTGTTATTTCAGTGTGCTGATGGCTGTGGCACTGCATGGCTGGGGGTGGGGGTGTGTGTGGCTACAGTCGTATCGTGTTTGCACTTAATTCATTTACCCACATTTAGTTTTCGCTCAAACTATCCGTCTGTCTGTCTCTGATTCTCTCTCTCTCTCTCTCTCTCTCTCTCTCTCTCTCTCTCTCTCTCTCTCTCTCTTCTCTCTCTCTCTCTGGGTGTCTGTCCGTCTACCTGTCTATGTGTCTGTCTCCTCCTCTCTCTCTCTCTCTCTGTGACCCCCTTCTCTTTCTCTTTCTCTCTCCCTTTCTTCCTCCCCTCCCCCCCACCACTCTCTCTACCCCCACCCTCTCTCTCTAGAACACGAGGCTTGGCAGTTTTACCGCTGCTGACATGAAATGCAATCTCACTTGTACAATAAAAGAGTATTTGACACAACAGTGAATGTTTCAGTTTGTTGTATCAACATTATTAGTGGTGGAATGACAGTGATCTCGATTTATTTAAACACGTTCCGTTTTGTAAATTTCAATCTGTTTAAAAAAGATAGTGATTAGATCCTGCTGTGGCCACGAAGAGTTAATTACTTTGAAGATATAAAGATAATTCCAATGCCATTACTCAGTAGGGATGGGTTAACCTGCCAGCAATGAGAAAGATGAGCTACAAACATGGAATGGTGTGTTTGTGAATGCGTTCATAGTCCTTAACTCTCTCCATACGAACGGCGAAAGAGACGACGTTAACAGCGTTTCACCCCAATTACCATCATCAAAATATTGCAAGTGGAAGGCTCTTATACTGAAGAGGTGAATGTTAACAAAGAATACCGCAATTCTGACGACGAAAGCTAAAGTTTGGGTCATTCAGACACCCACTGGACATCCGAGGGGTCTGTGTAGAGGAGAAGAGAGGACTGGCCGTACTGAGTAAGTTAAATGAACTGCAGAAGACTCTCAGATAAGACACAGACAAGGCGATCTCACATTGATGGTTCCTTTGCGGACTGTCGAAGCTGGAACTGTGACAGACGAAGCCGGGTGTGGCCGCTCAACGGGGGAGGGAGGGGGGGGGGACTCGGAATGAGCGGCGTGGGAGTAATGCCACCGAAACGGTGCAGATGATGGGGCAAAAAACAAAGAAAGAAAGAAAGAAACAAGAAATAGAGAGAGAGAGAGAGGTGGGGGCTGGGGAGGGGGGGAGGGGGTTGGGAGGGACAGAGATTCCCGATATTTCCGTCACCTTGTCCTCCCATAGGAATAATTTGCCATCATTTTGTTCCACACGGCTACACAGACACACACGCACCCACCCACCCACACATGCACACAGCTGAACATCCCCAGTGGCACCAAGCCACACACACACAGACCACACGTAACGAACAGAGAGTTATTCGTCTGTGGCAACGGGCACCCACCTCTTCCGTTAGGGGTGTTGCCTTTGGTGCGCGTGCACAAAGTATGCTTCCGGTGCTGGGGTCTGATGAGCAGAAGTCGCTTTACAGCGTCCGGAATCGGTAACAGACAGGTGTCAGCGATCAGTGGGCGCTTCACGTAACAGTGGCACTCGAGTACGAATAGTAGGGGTACTGCTGCTAACAGTAATAGTAGTAGCACTTGCCAAAGGCCCAACATTCGGCTTATATCACAGATTGACATAAGTTTACATTGGGGCCAACAGCAAAGTGAGAGCTGTATTATCAATGGTTTCTCCAGTCAATGGGAAATCATTTACAGCTCAGTCTTTTGTGAAGGACTATGACTCTCAAACTAGGAGGCAAAATTGCACTGGCTCTTAGTGCTGCAGCCTTGTGGGCTGTTTGGCCTTTGGGAACCATCCCAACGACGACTGTCCTAAAACCCTCTTGGCCGAGAGAGTGGGGATGTAACTTGGGCAAGACACTCTCCACTACATTCAAATTCTAGCCCAAATAGTCGGAACAGCAGTTGCCTCCTCTGCTGTTCTGATGGTCATAGTCGGACACGACTGACTATCATATCAAATAAGCACTTGTCATCTTCGAATTCGTAGGACGAACATCATCAGTAGCAGTACGGCCAGCGGTAGCAGTAGCAACAGCAACAGGAATGGTGTTAATACCATAAACTGCCTTGCAAACAGCAAGTGTCTAGTAATTAATAATAAAAAAGAAGAAGAAAAAGCCCACGTCCCATTTTAGGTTTAACTCACTCAGTACGGCCAGTCCTCTCTTCTCCTCTACACAGACCCCTCGGATGTCCAGTGGGTGTCTGAATGACCCAACCTTTAGCTTCCGTCGTCAGAATTGTGGTATTCTTTGTCAACATTCACCTCTTCAGTATAACAGCCTTCCGCTTGCAATATTTTGATGATGGTAACTGGGGTGAAACGCTATTAACATCGTCTCTTTCGCCGTTCGTATGGAAAGAGTTAAACCTGTGCATGGAGTAACAGACCTTGTAAACTAACGTGGCTGATTTCTGTCTGGAGCGCTGCTGATTGCTGTCCTTGTGCCAAGGGGTGTGTGTGTGTGTGTGTGTGTGTGTGTGGGGGGGGGGGGTGACAGCTGGCATGTTTTGATATTTTTGTTTACTTGGAAAGCTAACAAACTAAAGAGGGAAAATCTTCATTTCGTAACAAAACACACATGCACGCGCACACACACACACACACACACACACACACACACACACACACACACACACACACACACGCACACACTCCATACATCACACGCGCGCGCGCGCGCGTACACACACACACACACACACACACAGAGGCACGCACACACACACACACACACACACACACACACACACACACACACAGAGGCACGCACACACAGAGGCACACACACACACACACACACACACACACACAGAGGCAAGCACACACACACACACACACACACACACACACACACACACACACACCTGACTCAGCAGCAGGACAAAGGTCTCCTCTGTTGGGTGGCCTTACGGCAACATGTTATCTTCCAGTGGTGACTTGGCACTGAGACAACAACAGAACGAGCGTAGGGGTTAGGCTGGGGATGAATAGCGTGAGGTGGAACACCACCTACACATATGTATCGGGTGTCCCAAAAAAAGTGAACCGCTTTTTGACAAGTATTTCCTCAGTCATTGAGAAACCGAATTCATTAAAAATTTTCATGCAGTAACTTTAGGGTATCATCAATAACTCTGCAAAATATCTAAAAGTTCGGACGCAAATTGTGCGAGTATTGTCAAATTCAAAACAGCCTGTCATAAAATCCAGTATCAGAGCTGTGAAATGTGACCTTCATCATGTTCATGCCAGCTGCCAGGTGTTGGCATTTGTCAATCAGTGTCAGTCTAAAAACAGCTTGTCTGGGTGTCAAGTCTATTGGTTTTTTTGTTTTTGTTTTTGTTTGTTTTTTTGTTGTTTTTTTGTTTGTTTGTTTTTCGTCTGTATCCAAAATCAGTTCTGTCCAAAGTTTCAGTTTGGAAGGATCAACAATGCCTTTGAGTGAAAGTGATAAGGTTACCATTGAAAACTGTTTCAAGGAGAAAGGCTGGGGTGGAAGAAGGATCGTAAAGGAATTTCCAGGCAAGGGGTGGAGTCATGTCACTCTAAACAGACTTATCGCTAAAATACGCACTACATGGTCAGTAGCAAGTAAAATTGGCAGTGGGAGGAGAACAAGGACCGTGTTGAGGAACTGATTCAGTCCCAGGAGGAGAACCCAGGGACCCACAAATCTCTTAGAGAAGTTGCAAGCGATTACAAGTGAGCAAGTCTTCTGTGCAAAGAATTCGAAAGAACTGGAGCTGAAGCCCTTCAAGAGGATACAGGTATTAAGGAGGGACCAAAATGTAAGAGGGAAAAGAAAAACTCGCTGCCGTAACTTGAATGACCGCTACTCGGCCACCGATGTGAAAAGGATCATTTTCACAGACGAGAAAGACTTTCCATTAGAGATAGCTAAAAATCGCCAAAACGATCGCGTTTATGGGAAACGGAAACTAGAAATTCAGCCATCTCGCCTCTATCATGAGACTTCTAGATTTTCAAAAAAAGATAATGGTTTCAGCTGGAGTATCCTGGAAAGAAAAAAACAAGCATTCATTTTATTGATACTGACATAGCCAAGGTTAATAGTGAAAGCTACGTTCAGTTATTGGATGACAATCTTCTCCCGGATTGTAGGCGTCTTTATCCTAGAAACAATTACGTGTTTCAGCAAGATGGGGCTCCTTCACACACAAGTAGGGTAACCCAGGCCCATCTGGAGGAGGCTACACCAGAATTCATCAAGAAGGATGAATGGCCTCCACAAAGTCCTGACTGCAACCCAATGGATTATGCCATATGGGACTCTCTGAAGGAGAAAATTTACCGGGGAGAAAGAGACAAATTGACCGAGCAGGCGTTAAAGGACAGGATATTTATGTCATGGGAGGAGATATCGGTGGAAGAAATACGTAAAAGCATTTCTGCTTGGAAGAAACGGCTTCGTTAAGTCGTGGAGGAAGATGGAGGCCACATTGAGCATAAACTGAAATAAGTGTTTTTCTCTGATATTGGATTTTTTGACATGCTGTTTTGATTTTGACAATACTCGCATAATTTGCGTTCGAACTTTTAGATATTTCACAGACTTGCTGTTGATACTCTAACGTTACTGCGTGAAAATTTTCAATGAAATCGGTTTCTCTGTCACAGAAAATACTTGTCAAAAAGCGGTTCACTTTTTGGGGGACACCCGATTTATATGTATGTACATGTTTCATGAGCTTACAATCGATCATAAAATGATGATACTTCCACATGAACTACTCTCCACTTTGATTTTTACCTTTCACATACGCTGGTAAGACTGCGAAATATTATGCGAAATAGTATTTCAAACATGTATTTTTTTCTCTTTTTTTTTTAAAGCAAAGAGAAACGAAGAACAATCACGTTGGCTTGGCCATCCTGTTTTCCAACAAACTTTAGACTGAAAGAAAGATTAAGACAGAGAGCAAAATAAAACGCTTGTGTTTGTGAATGGAATGCAATTTCTCAGTTGGGTGTCTTTTCTTACCATACAGATTTGAACTGATGGTTGAAGAAGCTCAAAATATATTGAGAATGCTGAGAAAGTATGATATTCAGCCTCAGAGCTTCCGGATAATGTATGATAGTCAGTCGTGTCCGACTATGACTATCAGAACAGCAGAGGAGGCAACTGCTGTCCCGACTATTTAGGCTAGAATTTGATTATTGTGGAGAGTGTCTTGCCCAAGTTACATCCCCACTCTTTCTGCCAAGAGGGTTTTAGGACAGTCGGCGTTGGGATGGTTCCCAAAGGCCAACCAGCCCCTAAGGAGCCAGTGCAATTTTGCCTCCCAGTTTGAGAGTCACACTCCTTCACAAATGACTAAGCTGTAAATGATTTCCCTTTGCACTGGAGAAACCATTGATAATACAGCTCTCACTTTGCTGTTGGACCAACTGTAAACTTACTATCAATCGGTGATAAAAGCCAAGTGTTGGGCCGAGAACTTAACGGGTTACTAGTATGGTGTTAACCCTCGTTGTTGGTCGTAATGTTAAAAAGTTACAAACAAAGGCGAAAAAGATACTTCTACCATTGCTGATGTTACCATCACTACCATCCAAGGAAATCATTTTCCGTGATTATTGCCCTGTCTCCATATCCAGATGACAAATACAAAACGTGACGTGGCACGCTAAATGTCAGTGACATCTCTCGCTTGTCACAGATATCAGCCTGAACTTACGCAAAATGTAATACCAGCAGTAACTAATTGATATGGCGTGTTCAGTTTAGTTTACGCTTGAGCGAGATATGTTCTCTATTATCAGCCTGAACTTACGCAAAATGTAATATCAGCAGTAACTAATTGATATGGCGTGTTCAGTTTAGTTTACGCTTGAGCGAGATATGTTCTCTATTATCAGCCTGAACTTACGCAAAATGTAATATCAGCAGTAACTAATTGATATGGCGTGTTCAGTTTAGTTACGCTTGAGCGAGATATGTTCTCTATTATCAGCCTGAACTTACGCAAAATGTAATATCAGCAGTAACTAATTGATATGGCGTGTTCAGTTTAGTTTACACTTGAGCGAGATATGTTCTCTATTATCAGCCTGAACTTACGCAAAATGTAATATCAGCAGTAACTAATTGATATGGCGTGTTCAGTTTAGTTTACGCTTGAGCGAGATGTGTTCTCTATATCAGCCTGAACTTACGCAAAATGTAATATCAGCAGTAACTAATTGATATGGCGTGTTCAGTTTAGTTTACGCTTGAGCGAGATGTGTTCTCTATATCAGCCTGAACTTACGCAAAATGTAATATCAGCAGTAACTAATTGATATGGCGAGTTCAGTTTAGTTTACGCTTGAGCGAGATATGTTCTCTATTATCAGCCTGAACTTACGCAAAATGTATTATCAGCAGTAACAACTTGATATGGCGTGGTCAGTTTGGTTTACATTTGAGCGAGAGACATAATTATTCTCTTCGCTGTCTGAATCTTTGTCTCTTGTCCACACACCGATGCCCGTACAAGCCAGGCTGACTGTGTCGTCTGTTCGTTCTATCTGTCGTCGTCCTGTTCAACGCGGCCACAAGGGAGTGAGTGTGCTGTTCGGTATGTTATGTTCCCGGACCCCCCAAAAGCAGCGCTGCCTTTTGATGGGAGAGAGAGAGAGAGAGAGAGAGAGGTAACACAGTGTTCTTGGAGATATTTTGTAATGTGGAACTCTTCTGGAAGCGGATTATCTGCTTCCTTACACGCCCCTTCATCATTGTGTGCTTTCTTGTCAACGGGTCTATTCATCCCCTGAACATTTTTTTTTGCACATCGATCCCAGACTACTATTGTTCCGCGTCGGGCCCGTTCTTTTGTGCTCACAGTGTAAGAGAGCTGGGCAGAGGGGCGATCCTTGAGGTGGTCCCATTGAACGGTCTAGGGGTGCGAAAAATCCAGTTTCCACAGACGTGAGATTTCTTCTGGGCTGCTCTTGAGGTGGCGATGTAGTTCGCTCTGTGGGTGTTTCACTTCTCAGTTCATCCTTCAAAAGCGAGTGTACTGGATTGGCAGAATGAAAACAAGATCGTCCAGATTAGAGTGTGAATGGGCTGTCTTTATGTCGCTTTAAAATTTGAAGTGCAGGGGTAAGTGTGGCGGTATGTACGCGTGCGTGTGTGTGTGAATGTGCATTTCAGGGTTTTCACACACACACACACACACACACACACACACACACACACACACACACACACACAGAGAGAGAGAGAGAGAGAGAGAGATACACTGAATTTTGCCATTTGGAAAGCAGACAGTGGCTCTTGAGTGGATCACTTGAAATCTGAGACTTTGTTATTTTTTTTCTTTATAAGGTTATCAGGTGGTCACTGATCTTGTTTAGCACCCCCCCCCCCTGTGTGTGTGTGTGTGTGTGTGTGTGTGTGTGTGTGTGTGTGTGTGTGTTGTCTCTGTGTATGTGTGTGTGTGTGTGTGTGTGTGTGTGCGCGCGCGCGCATTTGTGTGTTCGCGGTTGTGTATGTGTGTGTGTGTGTGTGTGTGTGTGTGTGTGTGTGTGTGTGTGTGTGTGTGTGTGTACAGTGGTTTGGCGTTTGGTTTGAATCGCCATGCAGACTAATAGCATTTATTCCTTGCTTGATATCGTCGTCATCGTTATCATCATCGTCGTCGTCATCGTCATCATCATCATCGTCACCATCACTGTTGTTGTTGGTGGTGGTGGTGTTAGTAGTAGTAGTAGTAGTAGTAGTAGTAGTAGTTGTTGTTGTTGTTGTTGTTGTTGTTGTTGTTGTTGTGGTAGCAGCAGTATAGTAGAGGTAGTAGTAGTGTTGTTGATGCTATTGTTGTTTTGACTCCAGCTGTGTTGAAATTGTTTCTTTGTTCATTTCTGACTGAAAACGAATAGGTTACAACCTTGTTCAAATACAGTATTGACTTGAAACAAAACTGTGTAACCTTCAGGGGTGGTGGTGGTGGGGTGTGTGTGTGGGGCGGGGGCGGTATCTGGGGGGTGGGGGGGGGGGGGTTCTTCTTCTCTGCTTTTTTTTCCCACGTGCAGCCCAAGTAAATGAAAAAGACCGGTCAGATGAACTCGTGAAATTTTACATTTAAATTACTGTTGCTGTCTGTTTTTCTCTATCTGTCTGTTCGTGTCTCTCCCTGTCTTCTCTCCTTTCTTCTCTGTCACCTTCCTTTCCACCCCCTCTACCCTTCCCTCCCCCACTACACTCCTTCCTTTCTACCCCCTCTACCCTCCTTCCTTTCTACCCCCTCTACACTCCTTCCTTTCCACCCCCTCTACACCCCTTCCTTTCTACCACCTCTACAATCCTTCCTTTCCACCTCGTCTTGACTTACCCTTCTACCTCCTCTATACTCCTTCCTTTCCACCACTTCCACACTCTTTCTTTTCTACCCCCAACCCCTCTACACTTCCCTTTCCATCCCCTCTACACACCTTCCTTTCCACCCCCTCTACCCTTCTCTTTCCACCACCTCTACACTCCTTCCTTATTACCCCATCTACACTCAGTCCTTTACACGCCCTCTACACTTCCCTTTCCACCCCCTATACACTCTTTTTACCCCCACTACACTCCTTCCTTTAAAACCCATCTACACTCCTTCCTTACCACCCCCTCTACACTCCTTCCTTTCTATCACCTCAACACTCCTTCCTTTCCAGCCCAACTAAACTCCTTCTTTTCTTACCCCTCTACACTTCCCTTTCCACCCCCTCTGTACTACTTCGTGTCCACCCCCTCTACACCCCTTCCTTTCTACCACCTCTACAATCCTTCCTTTTCACCTCGTCTTGACTTACCTTTCCACCTCCTCTATACTCCAGGAGTACCCCCTCCTTCTTTTCCATACCCTATAAACTCCTTCCTTACCCTCCCTCTACCCTTCCCTCCCCCCCCCCCTCTACACTCCTTCCTTTCTACCCCGTCTAAACTCCAAGCAAACTACACTTCCCATTTCACCCCCTCTACACTCCATCCTTTCTACCACCTATACACTCCTTCCTTTCTTCCCCATCTACACTTCCCATTTCACCCCCTCTACACTCCTTCCTGTCCATCAACACCACACTCCTTCCTTTCCACCCCCTCTGCACTCCCCTTTCCACCCGCTCTACAATACTTCCTTTCTATCCCATCTACACTCTTTCCTTTCCACCCCCTCTATACTTCATCCTTTCTACCCCATCTATACTTCCCTTTCCACCCCCTCTACACTGCTTCCTTTCCAGCCCCTCTGAACTCCTTCCTTTCTACTCCCTCTACACTTCCCTTTCCACCTCCTCTGTAGTTGTTCGTTTCCACCCCTTCTACACTCATTCTTTTCAACCCCTATACACTCCTTCCTTTCTACCCCCTCTACACTCAGACCTTTCCACGCCCTCTACACTTCACTTTCCACCCCCTGTACACTCCTTCCTTTGTACAATCTCTACAGTCCTTCCTTTTCACCTCCTCTTGACTTCCCTTTCCACCTTCTCTTTTCTCCTTCCTTTCCACCCCTTCTACACTCCTTCCTTTCTACCCCCACCCCCTCTACACTTCCTTTTCTATCCCCTATACACTCCTTACTTTCAAAACCCTCTACACTCAGTCCTTTCCACCCCTCTACACTTCCCTTTAAACCCCCTATACACTCCTTCCTTTCTACACCTCTACGCTCCTTCCTTTCTACACGCTCTAAACTTCCCTTTCCACCGCCTCTATATTCCTTCGTTTCCACTCCCTCTTCACTCCTTCCTTTCCATACCCTCTATACTCCCCTTTCCACCCCCTCTACAGTCCTTCCTTTAAAATCGATCTACACTCTTTCCGTTTTACCACCTCTACAATCCTTCCTCTGTACCCCCTCTACACTTCTACAATTCCCTTTCCACCCCCTCTGTACTCTGTGTCCATCCCCTATACACTCCTTCATTTCCACCTCCTATACACCCCTTCCTTTCCATCCCCTCTACACAACGTAGAGGGGGTGGAAATGAAAGTTTAGAGGGAATACAAAGGAAGGAGTGTAGTGGGATTAGAAAGGAGGGAATGTAGAGGTGGTGGAGATGTAAGTGTAGAGGAGGTGGAAAGGAAGGAGTGCAGAGGGGGTGGAAAGGAAGGCGTGCAGAGGGGGTAGAAAGGAAGGAGTGCAGAGGGGGTGGAAAGGGAAGTGTAGAGGTGGTAGAAAGGAAGGAGTGTAGATGGGGTGGGAAGGAAGGAGTGTAGAGGGGGCGGGGGGGGGGAGGTAGAGAGGTGGAAAGGGAAGTCAACAGAAGGTAGAAAGGAAAGATTGTAGAGGTGGTAGAAAGGAAATATTGTAGAGGTGGTAGAAAGGAAGGAGTGTAGAGGGGGTGGAAAGGAAGGAGTGCAGAGGGGGTAGAAAGGAAGGAGTGTAGAGGGAGTGGAAAGGGAAGTGTAGAGGTTGTAGAAAGGAAGGAGTGTAGAGGGTGTGGAAAGGAAGGAGTGTAGAGGGGGGGGGAGGGAAGGGTAAAGGGGTGGAAAGGAAGGTGTGTAGAAGAGATGGAGAGGAAGGAGTTTATAGGAGGTGGAAAGGAAGGAGTGTAGAGGGGGTGGACGTGAAGGAGTACAGAGGGGGTGGAAAGAGAAGTGTAGAGGGGTAAGAAAGGAAGGAGTTTAGTGGAGCTGGAAAGGAAGGAGGGGGTAGAAAGGAAGGAGTGTAGAGGGGGTGGAAAGAGAAGTGTGGAGGGGGTAGAAAGGATGGAGTATAGAAAGATGGAAAGGAAGGAGTGTAGATGGGTTTTAAAGGAAGGATTGTAGAGTGGATGGAAAGGGAAGTGTGGAGGGGGTGGGGGTAGAAATGATGGCGTGTAGAGGGGGTGGAACGGAAGGAGTGTAGAGGGGGTAGAAAAAGGATTGTAGAGGGGGTAGAAAGGGGAGTTTAGAGGGTATGGAAAAGGAGTGAAGGGGTGGAAAGGAAGGAATGTAGATGCGGTTGAAAGGGAAGTGTAGAGTGGGTAGAAAGGAAGGAGTGTAGAGGAGGTAGAAAGGAAGGAGTGTAGAGGGGGTTCAAAGGGAAGTGTAGAGGGGGTAGAAAGGACGGAGTGTAGAGGTGGTAGAAAGGGAAGAGTGTAGAGGGGGTGGAAAGGGAAGTGTAGAGGGTGTTGAAAGGACTGAGTGTAGAGGGAGTAGAAAGGAAGGAGTGTAGAGGGGATGGAAAGGGAAGTGTATAGCGGGTGGGGGTAGAAAGGAAGGAGTGTAGAAGGGGTGGAAAGGAAGGAGTATAGAGGAGGTAGAAAGGGAAATCAAGAGGAGATGGAAAGGAAGGACTGCAGAGGTCGGCAGTAAGGGGTTTTAGAGGGGGCATAAACGAAGGAGCGTAGAGGTGGTAGAAAGAAAGTGTAGAGAAGGTGGAAAGGAAGGAGTGTGGAGGGGATGGAAAGGGAATTTTAGACGGGGTAGAAATGACGGACTGTAGAGGTGGTAGAAAGGAAGGAGTGTAGAGGGGTTGGAAAGGGAAGTGTAGATGGTGTGGAAAGGACTGAGTGTAGAGTGTGTATAAAGGAAGGAATGTAGAGGGGATAGAAAGAGAAGCGTAGTGGGGGTGGGGGTAGAAAGGAAGGAGTGTGGAAGGGGTGGAAATGAAGTAGAATAGAGAAGGTGGAAAGGGAAGTTAAAAAGAGTTGGAAAGAAAGGATTGTAGAGGTGATAGAAAGGAAGGAATGTCGAGGGGGTGTAAAGGAAGGAGTGTAGAGGTGGTAGAAAGGAAATAGAGTAGAGGGTGGAAAAGGAAGTGTATATTACGTGGAAAGCATTCAGTGTAGAGGGGATAGAAAGGAAGTAGTGTAGGGGGGAGGGACGGGAATGGTAGAGGGGATGGAAAGGAAGGAGTTTAAAGGGGGTGGAAAGGAAGGAGTGTAGAGGGGGTGGACATGAAGGAGTACAGAGGGGGTGGAAAGGGAAAGGTAGAGGGGTAAGAAAGGAAGGAGTTTAAAGTGGGTGGAAAGGAAGGAGTGTAGAGCGGGTGGACACGAAGGAGTACAGAGGGGAGGGAAAGGGGAGTGTAGATGGGTAAGAAAGGAAGGAGTTTAGTTGGGCTGGAAAGGAAGAAGTGTAGAGGGGTAGAAAGGAAGGAGTGTAGAGGGGGTGGAAAGAGCAGTGTAGAGGTGGTAGAAAGGATGGCGTATAGAGGGGGTGGAAAGGAAGGACTGTAGATGGGTTTTAAAGGATGGATTGTAGAGAGGATGGAAAGGGAAGTGTGAAGGGTGTAGGGGTAGAAATGGTGGAGTGTACAGGGGGTGGAAAGGAAGGAGTGTACAGGGGGTGGAAAAAGGATTGTAGAGGGAGTACAAAGGGGAGTGTAGAGGGTATGGAAAAGGAGTGAAGATTGGGTGGAAAGGAAGGAATGTAGAAGCGATTCAAAGGGAAGTGTAGAGGGGGTAGAAAGGAAGGAGTGTAGAGGGGGTGGGGGAAGAAAGGAAGGAGTGTAGAAGGGGTGAAAAGGAAGGAGTATAGAGGAGGTGGAAAGGGAAGTCAAGAGGAGGTGGAAAGGAAGGACTGTATATGTTGTAAAAAGGAAGGAATGTAGAGCGGGTGGAAAGGGAAGTGTAGACGTGGTTGGCAGTAAAGGGTGTAGAGGGGGTAGAAAGGAAGGAGTGTAGAGGTGGTGGAATGGAAGTGTACAGGATATGGAAGGGAAGGACAGTAGAGGTGGTGGAAAGGAAGGAGTGTAGATGGGGTGGAAAGGAAGGAGTGTGGAGGGGGTAGAAAGGAAGCAGTGTAGAGGGATTGGAAAGGGAAGTGTAGACGGGGTAGAAATGACGGACTGTAGAGGTGGTAGAAAGGAAGGAGTGTAGAGGGGGTGGAATGGGAAGTATAGAGGGGTTGGAAAGGACTCCGTGTAGAGAAGGTGGAAACAAAGGAATGTAGAGGAGGTGGAAAAGGAAGTGTAGACGGGGTAGAAAGGAAGGAGTGTAGAGTTGGTAGAAACGAAGGAGTGTAGAGGAGGTGGGAAGGATTGACTGTAGAGGTTGTAGAAAGGAAGGAGTGTAGAGTGGTGGAAGGTTAGAGGGGGTGGAAACGAATGAGTACAGAGGGTGTGGAAAAGGAAGTCTAGAGGGGGTAGAAAGGATGGAGTATAGAGGGCGTGGAAAGAGAAGGGTAGTTGGGGTGGAAATGAAGGTGTGTAGAGGGGATGGAAAGGGAAGTGTAGTGGGGGTGGGGGTAGAAAGAAAAGGGTGCAGAAGGGGTGGAAAGGAAGGAGTATAGAGGGGGTAGAAAGGAAGGAGTGTAGAGGGCGTGGAAAGAGAAGGGTAGTTGGGGTGGAAATGAAGGTGTGTAGAGGGGATGGAAAGGGAAGTGTAGTGGGGGTGGGGGTAGAAAGAAAAGAGTGCAGAAGGGGTGGAAAGGAAGGAGTGTACAGGGGGTGGAAAGGGAAATGTAGAGGGTTCGGTAGGAAGGGTTGTAGAGGGGATAGAAAGGAAGGAGTTTAGAGGTGGTGGAAGGGAAGTGTAGAGGAGGTGGAAAGCAAGGACTGTACAGGGGGTAGAAAGGGAAGTGTAGAGGGGGTAGAAAGGAAGGAGTGTAGAGGTGGTAGAAAGGAAGGAGTGTATAGGGGTGGAAAGGGAAGTGTAGAAGTGGTAAGGACTGACGTTAGAGGGGGTAGAAAGGAATGAGTTTAGAGGGGGGGGGAGGGAAGAGTAGAGGGGGTTAACAGGAAGGTGTGTAGAGGGGATGGAAAGGAAGGAGTGTAGAGGGGGCGGGCACGAAGAAGTACAGATGGGGTGGGAAGGGATGTGTAGAGGGGTAAGAACGGAAGGAGTTTAGCTGGGATGGATAGGAAGGAGTGTGGAGGGGGTGTAAAGGGAAGTGTAGAGGCGGTGGTGTATAGAGTGGGTGGAAAGGAAAGAGTGTAGATGGGTTTTAATGGAAGGATTGTAGAGGAGATGGAAAGGGAAGTGTGGAGGGGGTGGGGGTAGAATTGATGAAGTGTCGAGGGGGTGGAAAGGAAGGAGTTTTGATGGCGTAGAAAAAGAAGGATTGTAGAGGGGTTGGAAAGGTGAGTGTAGCAGGGGCAGAAAGGAAGGAGTGTAGAAGTGGTTCAAAGAGAAGTGTAGAGGTGGTAGAATGGGAAGAGTGTAGAGAGGGTGGAAAGGGACGTGTAGAGGGGTGGAAAGGACGGAGCGTAGAGGGTGTAGAAAGGAACGAGTGTAGAGGGGATGGAAATGGAAGTGTATAAGGGATGGGGCTAGAAAGGAAGGAATGTAGGAAAGGGGTGGAAAGGAAGGTGCATAGAGGAGGTGGATAGGGAAGTCAAGAGGAGGTGGAAAGGAAGGATTGTAGAGGTTGTAGAAAGGAAGGAGTGTAGAGGGGGTGGAAAGGGAAGTGTAGAGGTTGTGTAAAGCACTGAGTGTAGAAAGGGTAGAACGGAAGGAGTGTAGACGGGTGGAAAGAGAAGGGTCGAGAAGGTGGAAAGGAAGGTGTGTACAGGGGATGAAAAGTGTAGAGGGGGTGGTGGTAGAAAGGAAGAAGTGTAGAAGTGGTGGAAAGGAAGGAGTATAAAGGAGGTGGAAAGGTAAGTCAAGACTAGGTGGAAAGGAAGGGTTGTAGAGGTTGGAGAAAGGAAGGAGTGTAGAGGGGGTGGAAAGGAAGGAGTATAGAGGGGGTAGGAAGGAAGGAGTGTAGATGGGTTTTAAAGGAAGGGTGGAAAGGGAAGTGTAGAGTGGGAAGAAATGAAGGAGTATAATGGGCGTAGAAAGGAAGGAGTGTATAAGGGGTGGACGGGGTGGAAAGGACGGCGTGTAGAGGGGGTGGAAAGGGAAGTGTAGAGGGGGTGGAAAGGACTGCGTGTAAAGGGGGTGGAAATGAAGGAGTATAGAGGCGGTGGGTAGAAAGGGGAGTGCAAAGGGGATGGAAAGGGGAGTGTGGAGGGGGTGGGGGTAGAAAGGAAGAAGTGTAGAGGGGGTGGAAAGGAAGTAGTATAGAGGAGGTGGAAAGGGAAGTTTAGAGGAGGTGGAAAGGAAGTACTGTAGACGAGGTTGAAAGGGAAGTGTAGAGTGGGTACAAAGGAAGGTGTGTAGAGGTGGTAGAAAGGGAAGAGTGTAGATGGATTTTAAAGGAAGGATTATAGAGGGGTTGGAAACGGGAGTATTGAGGGTATGGAAAGGAAGGAGTGAAGAGGGGGTGGAAAGGAAGGAATGTAGAGGCAGCGGAAAGGGAAGTGTAGAGGGTGTAGAGAGGAAGGAGTGTAGAGGGGGTAGAAAGGAAGGAGTGTAGAGAGGGTTGAAAGGGATGTGTAGAGGGGGTAGAAAGGAAGGAGTGTAGAGGTGGTGGAACGAAAAGAATGTAGAGGGTGTGAAAAGTGTAGAGGGGTTGGAAAGGACTGAGTGTTGAGGGTGTAGAAGGTAAGGAGTGTAGAGGGGATGGAAAAGGAAGTGTAGAGGGGTGGGGGTAGAAAGGAAGGAGTGTAGAAGGGGTGGAAAGGAAGGACTGTAGAGGTTGTAGAAAGGAAGGAGTGTAGAGGGGGTAGAAAGGAAGGAGTGTAGAGGGTGTGGAAAGGAAAGGGTAGAGGGGGTTGAAAGGAAGGTGTGTAGATGGGATGGAAAGGAAAGGTGTTTAGGGAGTGGAAAAGAAGGAGTGTAGAGGAGGTGGAAACGAAGGAGTACAGAGGGGGTGGAAAGGGAAGTGGAGAAGGAGTGTAGAGGAGGTGGAAACGAAGGAGTACAGAGGGGGTGGAAAGGGAAGTGTAGGGGGGGTAGAAAGGAAGGAGTTGAGAGGGGATGGAAAGAAAGGAGTCTAGAGGGGGTGGAAAGGGAAGTGTAGATGGGGTAGAGAGGATGGAGTATAGAGGGTGTGGAAAGGAAGGAGTGTAGATGGGATAGAAAGGAAGTATTGTAGAGCGGGTGTAAAGGGGAGTACAGAGGGGGTGGAAAGAAAGGAGTGTAGTGGGGATGGACAGGAAGGAGTGTAGAGTGGGTGGAAAGGGAAGTGTAGAGGGGGTGGAAAGGACTGCGTGTAAAGGGGGTGGAAATGAAGGAGTATAGAGGCGGTGGAAAGGAAGGACTGTAGAGGAGGTAGAAAGAAAGGAGTGTAGAAGGAGTGGAAAGGAAGGATTGTATTTGTGTTTAAAAGGGAGGATTGTAGAGGGGGTGGAAAGGGGAGTATAGACGGGGTGGAAAGGGAGGAGTGTAGAGGGGATGGAAAGGAAGGAGTGTAGAGGGGGTGGAAAGGGATGTGTAGAGGGGGTAGAAAGGAAGGAGTGTAGAGGGGGTGGAAAGGAAGGTGTGTATAGGGGGTGGAAATGGAAGTGTAGAGGGTGTAGAAAGGAAGGAGTGTTGAGGAGGTGGAAAGGATGGACTGTCGAGGTTGCAGAAAGGAAGGAGTGTAGAGGGGATAGAAGGGAAGAAGTGTAGATGGGTGGAAAAGGAAGAGCAGAGGGGGTGGAAAGGAAGGTGTGTAGAATGAATGGTATTAAAAGCATAGAAGGCACTTAATTATAGTCTGTAGAGAAGGTGCTATTTTTTTTTTTGGACAAAGCAGAAAACATAACTTTACATACTTGAGCGTATTGTTAAGGCAGTCTGTATTGATTTGATATATTCTCGAGTGGATGGTCGAGCCAGTTCCCATTCATTTTGTCGTTTTGTTATAATTACATTTTTGTTTTTCTTTAGTTCCATTTCGGTGAGTTTTTGTCACGGTGTGGCTTTCGTGTTTCCGAGAATTGCCTGTTCTCTTTGTTTAAACTGACTGAATGGTTGAGAGAACAATTATGTTTTGTTTTTGTTTTTTGTTTGTTTGTTTGTTTGTTTTTTGGTTATTTTGAAGCTTAAATATAAGAATTTATGTTGTTGCCCCCTTGTCAAAAGACCTTTCTTGGCAATGACAATAAATAATTCCAGTGTCCTCTCTCTCTCTCTCTCTCTCTCTCTCTCTCCTCGCTCGTTCGCTCGCTCGTTCGCTCGCTCCTCTGTTGGTTTAATATCATCGAGTTTTAAGAAAGCGTTCTTCTTTTTTCTCTTCTACTTCTTTTTTTCATTTTGAAGGATTATTTATCTTTCATTTTCGGAATGTTGTTTTTACATCATTCATGATACTTATTTACTGTAATCCCAGGCCTCAGACACGATTCTGCTCTATATGTGTGACATTTTGTCCTTCCTCTGGTATTTTCTTCGGGTTAGTGATCGCTAATTGGGGGATGGTTCTTTGACATATACATGACATTTGTAACCCTTGTTAGTTTCACGTCAGCTTCTTTTCCCTCGGGTGCAACTGATAAAACTGAACTCTTGGGGGCAGGCTGGGAATCGGGAATTTTGAAACTGCGCCCACCTGGTTCGGGGAATGGCATTGTGATTGCTCTTTCATCAGAAAAGGAAATAATTCATTTAAGAATATGATGTTCGTGTGGAGGGTTAACAGTATGCAGAAAAATGGGCGGGGGTGTCTTTACTTTTTTTTTGTTATGAGATGGCCATGCCCATTGTTCTACGATGAAAAGAAAAGAAAGGATTGAATATGATTCTTTATTTTAGAAAAAAAATCTAATGTTCTAGTGGAGGACAGAAGAATGGACGGAGTTGAATTTCTCTTTGGTACCGGTCGTTTAATTTGTTTTTCAACTGGTTTGTATCCCCCCCCTCTCTCTCTCTCTCTTTCTTTCTCTCTCTCTCTCTCTCTCTCTCTGTCTCTCCTCTCTTTCTCTCTCTCCCCATCCTCCCTTCCTCTCTCTCTCTCTCTTGTCTCATCCATATTTACATCTGTATTCGTCTCTGTGTATATGTCTGTTTTCCTCCTTCTCAATCTGTGTGTGTGTGTGTGTGTGTGTGTGTGTGTGTGTGTGTGTGTGTGTGTGTGTGTGTAATTGTTTGAGTGTGTGAGTATCAAACGCGTGTGCATTTGAAAGCATCGCTTTTGTAAAAGAAAAAAAAAATGTAACGAGTCGAATGAAAACAGGAAATGATGCAAAACTGCCTGACCATATTCCCAACTCCTTTGTTCAGGTAGATTGCACACCCCAGCAATCTTGGTGCATCAAATCTGCCTTCAAAACAAAACAAAAACAAACAAACAAAAAAAAGCCAAGAGCAACAACAAAAATGAAGCCACATCACAAGGACAGGTTATCTAATATAGTCAGTAATTTACCCAACCATTACGAAAGGTTTTTGAGGGGAAAAAAATCATAAATAATTACGATTAACCTTTTGAAAGCAGTTTATCATCAGGCATATTATTTGACATACCATTTAATTAACACAGAGGCAGCGTTGAAATACAGTTTTTCCCTTGTCATACTATCCTCCAAATAGACTGGGAAGAAACAAATTAATACACAAACACACACAAACTAACAAACTACAGCAACAACAGCAACCAGTCAACAAAGACAACAGAAACAAACCACCCAGTGCGAAAGAACCAAGAACCGCCCACCCACCCACCCACACACACACACCCTCCACCAGTCCCCATTTGGAGCCAGAAAGAGAGCAGGAATCACATGATGGGCCATTGACTGCATAAGGCGGTCATGTTTGACAGCCGGTTACCTATTCTGTTGCTTATTTTTGTAGCCGTGTTAACAACCCGAGTGGTTTTATTATAATAAGGGAAGGGTACGGTAAAAACAAGAATTACTAAATAATTGATTGTATTAAAGGATAGACAAAAATCCCCGCGCACAGGCCAGGAACGTATGGAGGCCAGTCACAAAAGGGTTTTTCTATTGTTTTATTTGCAATAGTTATTATAAAGAGAAGAAGAAGAGATAAAACAAGGATAAGGAGAAGAGATAAAACAGTGCCTGAACAGACACAAGTGGACAGATGTCTAGTTGCGAAAACGGCGTCTGCTATAGCTGGTGTGGTAATTGCCTAGCGGTTGGCTACATTTTTAATCCTTATTTTTTTATCGCTTTGTTTTAACTGCTGTTCCTTGACAAGTATATGTGATTCTTTTTGTTTTAACTGCTGTTCTTTGACAAGTATGTAATTATGATTCCTTTTTGTTGTTGTTGTTGTTGTTGTTGTTGTTGTTTTAACTGCTGTTTTCTGACAGATATATATATCTTTTTTTCTTTTTTTACCTGCTGTTCTTTGACAGGTACATGTATGTCATTCCTTTTTGTTTTAACTGCAGTTCTTTGACAGGTATATATATATATATATATATATATATATATATATATATATATATATATATATATATATATGTCATTCTTTTTTGTTTCAACTGCTGTTCGTTGACAGGTATATATATATATATATATATATATAATTCTTTTTTGTTTTAACTGCAGTTCTTTAACAGGTATATGTGATTCTTTTTTGTTTTAACTGCAATTCTTTGACAGGTATATATATGTGATTCTTTTTTGTTTTAACTGCTGTTCTTTGACAGGTATATATATATATATATATATATATATATATATATATGTGTGTGTGTGTGTGTGTGTGTGTGTGTGTGTGTGTGTGTGTGTGTGTGTGTGTGTGATTCTTTTTTGTTTTAACTGCTGTTCTTTTACAGATATATATATGTCATTCTTTTTTTGTTTTAATTCCTGTTCTTTTACAGCAGAGAGAGAGAGAGATTCTTTTTTGATGCAACTCTGTTCTTCGACAGATATATAATTATGATTCTTTTCTGTTTCTACTGCTGTACCTTGACAAAAAATATGTGATTCTGTTTTGTTGCAACTGCTGTTCCTTGACAAGTATATGTGATTCTCTGAATGGCTTTATCCAAGGTTGCGAGTCAGGTTTCTTTAAAAACATGTTATTTTTCGCAGTGTTAAAAAAAAAAAAAAAAATTCTTGCACGGAAGAAAAAAATAACAAAAACAACAAATAGACTCATCTCTGATCTGCGAAAATAGCTTTCAGCATTTTGAAATCACAGATTAACGAGATTTTTTACAACATCGGGGGTGGGAAAAGAAGAACAAAGATGCTGTTTCACTTGAAATGATTGCCGAGACGTCATGGGCTATTTTTAGGCTGTGGTGGTATCGTTTTGTTGTGGCCAACAATAGCCAGGTAGGATCGAACAGGACACGTCAGTTGATAATCATGGTCTTTGTTCAGTTAAACTTTACCTGCCCGTCAACTGATCAATTTAGGCTCTTCACGAAGACAGACCTGTTGGTTATTCGAGATATTAAAAAAAAAAAAAAATCAAAATGTAAGTGCACCAAACGTTTGCACAGTATCTCCAAACGCACAGTTTTAGTTATCACGTACCAAGCGTACTGAGTCCTCTGTGTGTGTGTGTGTGTGTGTGTGTGTGTGTGTGTGTGTGTGTGTGTGTACGTCTGTCTGTCTGTCTGTATGTATGTATGTGTGTATCTGTGTATGCGTGTGTGCTGTCTGTTTGTCTGCGTAATTCTCTGTGTATCTGTGTCTGTGTTTGTGCCTGCGCGTGTGTGTGTCTGCCTCTGTGTGTGTGTGTGTGTGTGTGTGTGTGTGTGTGTGTGATGTTTGCACCTGTGTGTTTATTTTCTGACTGTATCTGTTGTTTTTTTTGTTTTGTTTTTTTCTTTTTTTGTACTGCGATCGTTTTCCATAGAACTGAGTTCGTATAATGGTGACAGGTGTTTTGACAGTCTGTGTGATGTCTTGACATTCGTGTGGTGTTAGCTTTGAGGGTTAGTGATCGCTATTCTCTCGCTGTTCCCCTTTCCCTGAATGGAGGCAAACGATTTGATTAAACTCGAAACCTGAGACATGCGAGAGAGGGACACAGACACAGAGAGAGAGACAGACAGACTGACTGACTGACTGACTGACTGAGTTCCTGGTTGGTGGGTGATATCTTCAGCACAAAGTTATGAAGGATTTATTATGAGATGGTGGGAGAAATGTCAGGTTTAACGTCCCTCGAAGAATATTGGTCTTCTCTTCTTCGACTGGACTGTTCTCTCTGTCTCTGTCTCTCTGTGTGTGTCTCTCTCTCTCCTCTCTGTCTCTCAGTCTCTCTGTCTGTCTGTCTGTCTATCTGTGTGCCTGTCTGTGTCTGCCTGTCTCTCTCTCTATCTCTCTCTTTCTCTCTTTCCTCTCTGCTTTTGTCTCTCTAACTCTCTCTCTCTCTCTCTCTCTCTATCTATCTATCTATCTATCTATCTATCTGTGTGTGTGTGTGTGTGTGTGTGTGTGTGTGTGTGTGTGTGTGTGTGTGTGTGTCCCTCCCTCCCCTCTATCTGTCTGCCTGTCTGTCTGTCTCTCTCCTCTCTGTCTCTCTCTCTCTCTGTCTGTCTGTCTCTCTTTCTTTCTTTCTCATTATTTTCTTTCCACTCCCTCTTTACCCCCCCCCCCCTCCCTGCCCCCTCTCTCTTTCGCACTCTCTCTCTCTCTCCTCTCTCTCTGTCTCTGTCTGCCTGTCTCTCCTCTCTCTCTCTTTCTCTTTCTCAATATTTGCTTTCCACTCTCTCTTTACCCCCTTCCCTCTTCCTGCCCCCTCTCTCTTTCGCACTCTCTCTCTCTCTTCTCTGTCTCTGTCTGTCTGTCTGTCTGTCTCTATCCTCTCTGTCTCTCTCTCTTTCTCTTTCGAAAAATATATCACAGTCGTGACAAACAAGTGGCACCGAACAAGTCTCGCCAGATTTAGAACGAGAACGATTGGTTTGAATGCTTATGAAAAGTGGTTTCAGACTGAGCCCTCGTTACTCTCCCCTTGTCCGATGTGCGGTCATTCAAGGGAGGATGAGTTACATTTTTTGTTTAGTTGTAAAGCTTATGACGATATTCGAGAAAAATGTGTTGTATTTAAAACAAATTCAGCAAAGTATGAAGATATTTTTGGAGTGCTTAATTTAAATCAGGAAACTTCACTACAGTCACTTGCAAAATATATTGCAGAAGCGAATAACATGCGACGAAAAAAAACTCAACAATAATAAAATAGTATCAGGTGTTGCTCATTGTGAAAAGTGAAATCTGTGTTGTCACTCTCATATGGAAAATATTTATGTTATACATTTATATA
>NC_134879.1:14205379-14215379 GCF_041734735.1 Babylonia areolata
GATAGTCTTTAGTACAGTGTGGATAGTTGGGGAATGGATAGTCTTTAGTACAGTGTGGGCAGGTGGGAATGGATAGTCTTTAGAACAGTGTGGCCAGATGTGGAATGGATAGTCTTTAGTACAGTGTGGCCAGATGTGGAATGGATAGTCTTTAGTACAGTGTGGCCAGGTTGGAATGGATAGTCTTTAGTACAGTGTGGGGCAGAGCGGGGAATGGATAGTCTTTAGTACAGTGTGGGTAGGGCGGGGAATGGATAGTCTTTAGTACAGTGTGGCCAGATGTGGAATGGATAGTCTTTAGTACAGTGTGGCCAGGTTGGAATGGATTGTCTTTAGTGCAGTGTGGGGCAGAGCGGGGAATGGATAGTCTTTAGTACAGTGTGGTCAGGTTGGAGTGGATAGTCTTTAGTACAGTGTGGGTAGTTGGGGAATGGATAGTCTTTAGTACAGTGTGGGTAGGGCGGGGAATGGATAGTCTTTAGTACAGTGTGGGTAGGGCGGGGAATGGATAGTCTTTAGTACAGTGTGGGGCAGAGCGGGGAATGGATAGTCTTTAGTACAGTGTGGGTAGGGCGGGGAATGGATAGTCTTTAGTACAGTGTGGGGCAGAGCGGGGAATGGATAGTCTTTAGTACAGTGTGGGCGGCATGGGCACAGCGTCCTTCCTGACCGCACATCGCGCTATCTTCAAGGGTTACGGTTTCGGTTCGCAATTTGGGTTTCCCTAGCAAGAAAACTTTGAGAAGGAAAGGCCTGTCTACTTACAAAACCATGCGAAAAGAAATTCAGTGTCACTGTTGACAAAGGAGCAAGGTTATGTGTATGTTTGTTTGTATGTATGAATGTATGCCGGATAACTATATATGTAAGAAGCTTATGCTTTTGTGTTTTAATGCCATTGTCGTGTTAATCCCAATTTGTAGTTACAAATCTAGTTGTTTGAAGTCCCTCCATATGCCGAGTGGCAGCAAAGGAATCTAAATCTTAGAATTTTGGTTTTCAAGGGAAAGTTTTTATTATTTTCAAGATTCTATTTCCCTTTATTATTTACATTTGTTTCATTTCATCATGCGCGTGCGCTCACCTCTGTTTGAGGACAGAAAGGTGGAAAGAGAGAGAAAGAGAGAGAGAGGCAGACAAACAGACAGAGAGAGAATTACAAAGACGAGAGAGAGATAGAGATCGGTGTGGGGAGGGGGACGAGGGGGTTTGGGGAGTGAGGCAGAGACAGAGAAACAGAGACAACACACACACACACACACACACACACACACACACAGAGAGAGAGAGAGAGAGAGAGAGAGAGAGAGAAGACATCATCCACGCAGTTATGCACGTGTATTCAGCCATGAATATCATGTTGTCGGAAGCAATAAGTTAGTGTGGATGTTCCAATATCGCGTGCAGACATGCCGGCTCGCTCCAAGGCCAAAAACAAAACAAGCCCCCCACCCCCACCCCACAAGGCCACTACCAAAAATCCAGGGCCAAACCAAACTCCATCTGGCAGATTACAGAGCACCAGAAGAGGGCACATTGTGGTCTGAACGTGTCTCGCCTGGGGACTTGATGCTTCATTGACATTGCCCTTTTGGGCATGTGTCTGAACATTTGTATCACAACAGATTTCTCTGTGTGAAATTCGAGCTGTTCTCCCCACGGAGAGCGCCTCGCTACACAGACAGCGCCACTCTTTTTTTTTTTTGGTATTTTCTCCTGCGTGCAGTTTTATTTGTTTTTTCCTATCGAAGTGGTTTTTTCTACAGAATTTTGCCTGGGACAACCCTTTTGTTGCCGTGGGTTCTTTTACGTGCGCTAAGTGCATGCTACACACGGGACCTCGGTTTCTCGTCTCATCCGAATAACATGTGTCCAGACCACCACTCAAGGTCTAGTGGAGGGGGAGAAAATTTTGGCGACTGAGCCGTGATTCGAACCAGGGCGCTCAGATTCTCTCGGCTTCCTAGGTGGACGCGTTACCTCTAGGCCATCACTCCACACCTCGCCGGGGGATTTGATGCTTTATTGACATTGTTCCTTTCGTTGGGCTCGTTTGTTGTTTCTTCTTTTCTTTCAATGTGTTTCTTTTGGTTGCATGGTTGGTTGGTTTTTCTTGAGTGGAAACCCGTGAGGGATGCCTGTGTTCGAAGGTGCGTGGGTAGTGTTTGATTTAAAGTGTTTTCACTTGCGAGTGATGTCAGACGTGTAATGTGTGTGTGTGTGTGTGTGTGTGTGTGTGCGTGTCTGTGTGTGTGTGTTCGTGCGCACGCGCGCACTGAATGGGATGGAGAACAGTGATGTGGCGACTCTTGTCACTGTCCTGCTGCTTCAGTCCGTGCAGGAGAGAGAGAGCGGTCATCCTTCCTCTTCACTGTCCGTCAGTTAGTCAGAAAAGGCACAAGTGTGTTTAGAGTTAAACGATTTATTTGTGCGTGCGGATTGTGCAAGATGGTGTGTGTGTGTGTCTGTGTCTGTGTGTCCATCACTATCTTTGCATGCTACATGTCTCACTTGCAGAGTTTGAGTTTAATAAATAACGACCTAGTGTCTGACGAAGGAGCAAGGTGACGCTCATTTACCAGTACTGAGTCCGTGAAGGTCTGTGTTCGATTCCTGCTCTCGCCCTTTGTCCCAGATTTAACTGGAAAATCAAACTGAGCGTCTGGTCATTCGGATGAGACGATAAACCGAAGTCTCCGTGTACAACACGCACTTGGCGCTCTGAAAAATAACCCACGGCAACAAAAGTGTCATCTCTGTGGCTGCCTTCACCTCTACACTCCATCTCGCTCACTACAATCAGCTTCGGATCCACTCTATTTACGCATACCCAGATTCAAACTCTCGACTGTTGGCCGCCGTTCTTTCTCTGTCTCTGGACCTTGCAATTGGAATGAACTTCCTCTTTCGCTTCGTCAAGTCTCCACACTCAGCTCTTTCAAGTCTGGCCTTAAAACCCACCTCTTCCCAAAATAGCCTCCCTTCCCTGCCTCTTCCTTGTCTTCAGTTTCTCCAATTTTAGAGTTATGCGTGCATGAGAATGACTGGTGCGAACGCGCTTTGATTTGTCTATGCACAAGATTCAGCGCTATATAAATACCATTATTATTATTATTATTATCTTCCGTCGAAGAAATCCACTCTGATGGGTACACAAATGTATATATATGCATGCACTCAAGGCCTGACAAAGCGAGGGCAGCCGTCAATCGGCTCTACCCAAGTAGACAGTCAGTTGTGCAAATGACCCCATGTTTATAAAGCGCTTGGAGCTTGGTCTCTGACCGAGGCTAGGCGCTATGTAAGTATCCATATCATTCATTCATCCATTCAGCAGATGTGGGCTAGCGCATGTGGATTTGTCTGTCCGAAAGCAGTGACTCCTCCTTGGGGAAACTGAAACTGAAAACTGAAAACTGAAATTGGTCTAAGGCCCTGAAGGTCAGGTTGGGTCTTAGGGCTTGAGTATTGATGCCTCGCTTGCGAGTTCCATTGTCTGTATCCGTCACTACGTCTTTTCCACTTGGGTCTACTGACAACACAGTGACTACACGCCATTGATTGGGCTGATGTTTTTCAAGGCAAGGCAAGGAGTGATGGCCTAGAGGTCCGCCAAGGAAGCGAGAGAATATGAACGCGCTGGTTCGAATCACGGCTCAGCCGCCGATATTTTCTCCCCTTCCACTAGACCTTGAGTGGTGATCTGGACGCTAGTCGTTCGGATGAGACGATAAACCGAGGTCCCGTGTGCAGCATGCACTTAACGCACGTAAAAGAACCCACGGCAATAAAAGGGTTGTTCCTGGCAAAATTCTGTAGAAAAATCCACTTCCATAGGAAAAAACCAATAAAACTGTACGCAGGAAAAAATACAAAAAAATGGGTGGCGCTGTAGTGTAGCGACGCTCTCTCCCTGGGGAGAGCAGCCCGAATTTCACACAGAGAAATCTGTTGTGATGGAAAGAAATACAAATACAAATTCTATTTATTTCGTGTGTCCCCGGGGATCATTGAAACATTGCACACATACATCTTTTACACATATCATGTAAATGAAAAGAGTGATGTCAAAAACTAGAAATAGGCTCATTCGTTCAATCACTCAGTGTGTGTGTGGTTCGTCCGTCGGGATCGACGAGGACCATCTCGTCATCCTGGGGTTGGGTGGGTTGGGCTCTGTGGGTGCGCAGATGACTGGTCAGGCCAATCCGCGCCCGGAAGGTTCTGACGCAGTGTGGACAGGGGATGGTGGCGGCTGTCGGGGACTTGCTGGCACTGCTTTTCCTGGCCTGTCTGCGTTGCTCTACTGCTGCGATTCTGTTGGCCTCGCAGGATTTGGCGCCTTTGTGGACAGCTGAACGCCACTTTGGTCTGTCCATTGCATTCAGCTCCCATGTGTCGTGGCTGATGTTGAAGGCCTTCACTCAGTACACACATTGACAAGTGCTATTTCACTCATAATACAAACAAACAAACAAAAATTATATCAATAGACAAAACATTAATGAAAGAACTATGTAAAGCAGTATCAAAGGATTTAACTTTTAACAGTATTCTCTTCTTTTTTTTCTTCTTTTTTCAGAAAACAGTAAGTAGAATTTAATGGTGTTTGGGTGGATTCTATGATAATTATCTTCTTGGGTTGGTTTTTTTTCTACGTGTGTGTGTGGGGGTGGGGGGGGTCGGTGGGGGGGGCCGGGGGGGGGCACGTGCGTGTGTGTGTACGTGTGTGTGTGTGTGTGCGTGCGTATGTGTCTTTCTTTCTTTCTGGATTTCTCTCTCTCTCTCTCTCTCTCTCTCTCTCTCTCTCTCTCTCTGTTTTTAATCAATTAAGATGGCTCTTGCATGTAGTATAACCTGGGAGAGGAAGGAAGAACAGGAATCTGTCTGTCGAATGTAGGCATAATTCTAAATGTTGATTCCATCGACCATCAACACAGACTAGAGTTCCAGTTTTAGATGGGGAATGTTTGTCATGTTTTTGGTTTGCACCTCCGCTCCCCCACACCCCCCCTCCCCCAGTCCCCAGCCTCCCCCCCACCCCCCGCTCCCCACCGTCCCACCCTCTCGCCTCCCCTGTTGGCAGTTTCAATCTTCAGTGATCTGGAGAATCAATTTGCACAGAATGCGACGAAACCGTTATTGAAAGGATGGCGGATTTGACCTGAAAGAATGAACCATTGTTCTTGATAATTCTGTGTGTGTGTCAGTGTGTGTGTGTGTGTGTGTGTGTGTGTGTGTGTCAGTGTGTGTGTGTGTGTGTGTGTGTTAGTGTGCACACACGCACGCACGCACACAGATGAAGAAAAAAAAACATTGCATGATAAAAACAATTCCTATTAAACATTCCTCATAGAAACATATCTACATTACATTTATGAAATAAAGATACGTAAAACTTACTAAAAAAACATACATAAATTTATTGCTCCATTAAACGATCTACTGTTAGACATTTCTCATGTAAACATTTAAATAAATTTAAAAAATATTATATTCATGGATTAAGACTAGAATCGTAAAAATATGTAGATGAATTTAAAAAAACATGCACACACACACACACACACACACACACACACACACACACACACACACACACTGTGCACACCCACGCACGCACGCACCCACACACACGCCACTTTTCCGTACGAGACTGCATGACTTCCTGAAAACGTGTGTCTGCAGGGCAGTTTTGAACTGAGGGCGTTTCAGAGAGTAACGAGTCGTGATTGGCTGCTGGTTCCAAACAGTTGTTCCAAAGTGAGAGAAAGAGCGGTTGCCATGAGTCTTTGTTTTGTTTTTGTTTTTTTTGTTGTTTTTGTTTGAGGTACAGTGAAGGTTCTGTTGTCTGAAGAAGAGCAGGAGTTGTCTGGCAGCGGTACAGAGACATGAAGTAGACCAGAAAAATAAAACAGGAAAGTATGGAATCAGTGAGAGAGCTGAAGCAAGAGAATGGATGTTTTATGTTGTTATGTATTCTTGCAGAGATTGGGAGCCAGTGAAGGTGTTGAAGGAGTTGTGTGTGTGTGTGTGTGTGTGTGTGTGTGTGTACATATATATATATATATATATATATAATATGTTAGATACCCACCCAAGTTCCCACAGAGGAACGAGATGCAAACAACAACAGTGAATGCTGTTTATATATATAATCCACCACAGGCTTAACCGACTAACATTCTCGCGCACGAAAAGCAGATATGATTCGTGACAAGAAGAAAGTAGCGCTGTTTAAAAACAGGACATTCGACCATTCATTGTCAGATGTCGTTCAGTTCAGTCCAGTGCGCGGGACTGGTCACGCAATGAAGGCTGAAAATTGAATCGCCTTTCTGGAATAAACCCGTTTCGCAACGTGAAATGAAAAATTCATCTATTAAAAATCGATGCCCGTTTCTTAATCGTTGCGTTTTGATAACGGGAAATATGCAGCAGTTTTTGGTGAGACAATGAAGAAGAAGACAAAAATGACTGCAGGATTCTTCAAAGACAAAAAACTAAAGTTTATAAAAACCTTTGGGTGGTAGTTGAATCCTCTTTGTTTTGACACGACGTTTCGGACCATAGGCCCGTTGTCAAGTGATGAGAAGAGGACAGTGTGAATAGGAAAGCCTATGTGAGGAAAGGGTGATGACATCTCACTACTTTCTGTTTTGATGGGCCATGCACACTAAACACTTGCTGATCACCATTCAGTGCCATACGTACTCACTCACACACACACACACACACACACACAAATGCATACACATATATATTGCTTCTAAAAAGAGGGATAGGAGGTAAAGAAAGAAAAAGGACAGAGAGATCAAGGCAGAAGGGCCCAGGCGCTAGACGTCAGTGACTCTGATGTTCAATCCACTCGGCTGTGCGGTCCCCAAGCGGTCAATGACGCGGCTCTCCATGTACTTAACGTCCGAAACGTCGTGTCAAAACAAAGAGGATTCAACTACCACCCAAAAGGTTTTTTTTTATAAACTTTAGTTTTTTGTCAATGAAAAAGAGTTTCCTTGTATTTTATTGTCCAGTTTGAAAACGAGTCTTAAAAAAAGTTTGTGAATGAAAATAAAAATGTAACAGTTCAGTAATTCTTTTTGGTGCCTATCCCAAGGATGCGTAGGTAAATAGAATTTATGGAAATAACAGATTTTTTTGGTCCTATTTTCAGCCAAATTTGGTTTCAACCGACAAAGTATACTTCCAAAGAAAACGAGTTTTAAAATGTCCATTTCAACAGACAGCAGCATAGTCAAGTCATATCAATCCAGTTCCATGTGATAACAACAAAAACAACGATAATGATGATGATAATAATAATTATTATTATCATTATCATTATCGTGATTATTTGAATAGGGTCTTTCCATGTAATACACGTTCAGTTACACTGTACATTGTAAAAAACATATTTTGATATATATTTTAACACCATATGCGACATCCACTTTTAATAACTATCGCTCGCATTCGTAACTCTGCAAAAATGAAGGTTGTTATCTAGATATGGACTTGAGACTAAAGTTATAAACTCCCGGCAGTTAATGTATTTGAAATAGTGAAATTGTCAATCGTTTTGTAGTTCGCCCCTGTTAAGGACCAGCAGAAGGTCTTTTGCCGCTGGATTGAGTGTAATGATGATAAAATTCCCCTTTACATTGTGTATATATATATATATATATATATATATATATATATATATATATATATATATATATATATACTTCTTTGTCTTTAATTCAAGGTTATTGTTTTAATAGAAATGGCTACTTCTCTTCTAGATTTTGTAACCATCTAAGGACGGGCGCAATAGCCGAGTGGTTAAAGCGTTGGACTGTCAATCTGAGGGTCCCGGCTTCGAATCACGGTGACGGCGCCTGGTGGGTAAAGGGTGGAGATTTTTCCGATCTCCCAGGTCAACATACGTGCAGACCTGCTAGTGCCTGAACCCCCTTCGTGTGTATATGCAAGCAGAAGATCAAATACGCACGTTAAAGATCCTGTAATCCATGTCAGCGTTCGGTGGGTTATAGAAACAAGAACATACCCAGCATGCACACCCCCCGAAAACGGAGTATGGCTGCCTACATGGCGGGGTAAAAACGGTCATACACGTAAAAGCCCACTCGTGTGCATACGAGTGAACGCAGAAGAAGAAGAAGAAGTAACCATCTAATGAAGGTAAACATGTCTTCAGCATGGTGGCTTTTATTAACATGTAACTGGAGAAAACTGTCTCACACTTCTCTCTGTACACCGTGCTCGGTGTCGTCGTGCAATGGTCCACTTGTGGCATTCACAGACGAACCCAGCGCGCGAACATGCCAGCAGCCCAAGTCTCAAAAGACATAGTGCAAGTAATCTGTACCCATTCACGTGCCGGTTTGGGGGGGGAAAAAAAAAAAAAAAAAAAAAAAAACCCAAAAAAAAACAAAAAAACATCGATTGGCGGGGGGCGGGATATATGAGCGCCTCCCTAATGTAATTAGAACCCACGGACCGATTTATGGGGAGGGAAAACATTGTTCGGGGTGGGTGGGTGGGTGGGTAGGGAGGGGCGGTGGTTACAAGGGATGAGACCACACTCTACGAATCTTGGGGCTTTAATTCAGGCTCTGCAGGTCTGAGAGAGTGAGGGCAGCAGAGAGACAGGGGGAAGAGGGAAGAGGGATGTGTCTGGTTTCATTTTGCCGTTCTCAGAGAAAGAAGAGATGAAGGTGGAGCGCACGCCCGTGTATTTACACACGTGCGCTCGCGCGCGCGTGCGCGCGCGCACACACACACACACACACACACACACAAGTACACAAGTACACACACACACACACACATACACACACACACACACACACGCACGCACGCACGCACTGCTAACAGGGTTCATGTGTTTGTCAGGCATCTATCTACCCCTGTTGTTGTTTTTTTCCCCCAGTCAGGTAGATGTGGTGGTTTACCATACATGGATGAGTGAGTCCACTCGCTTTGACACCACCTCATAACACGAGCATGTGAAGGCGCGTGCTTGCGTGCGCGTGTCTATGTGTGCGTGCGTAGCCTGCCTGCGTGCGTGTGTGGTTATGTGTGCACGCGTGTGCGCGTGTCTAACTACACACACACACACACACATACACACATACACAGAGCGCACTCTAATGGATAAAGAGGTAAGGTAAACCCGTTTATAACGAAAACACTAAAGTAACCGGGGAGCCAGTCAGACTGAGGGAACGAGAGACAAAGTCAAGTCCCACAAGAGAGATTGCCGGACACAGTATTTTGTATTTTGTAATTGTATTACTCTTTTTGTTTTGTCACAACAGGTTTCTCCGTGTGAAATTCGGGCTGCTCTCCCCTCCCAGGGAGAGCGCGTCGCTACACTGACAGCGCCACCCTTTTTTTTTGGGGGGGGGGGGGGGGGGGGGGGGGAGGGGGGGCATTTTTTTCTACCTGCCATTTTATTTGTTTTCCTATTGTATTATGAGTGAAATAGCACTTGTCAATGTGTGTACTGAGTGACTGATCAAATGAGCCTATTTCTAGTTTTTGACATCACTCTTTTCATTCACATGACATGTGTAAAAGATGTATGTGTGCAATGTTTCAATGATCCCCGGGAGCACACGAAATGAATAGAATTTGTATTTGTATTTCTTTTTATCACAAACAGATTTCTCTGTGTGAAATTCGGGCTGCTCTCCCCTCCCAGGGAGAGCGCGTCGCTACACTGACAGTGCCACCCTTTTTTTTCTTTTTTTTGGGGGGGGGGGGGGGCATTTTTTTTCTACCTGCCATTTTATTTGTTTCCTATTGAAGTGTTGTTGTTGTTTGTTTTTTGTTTTTGTTTGGTTTTGTTTTGTTTTTGTTTTGTTTTGTTTTGTTTTTGTTTGTTTTTGGTTTGTTTTGTTTGGGTTTTTTTTTTTGGGGGGGGGGGTTTACAGAATTCTGCCCGGGACGACCCTTTAAGTTGCCTGTGGGGTTCTTTTACGTGCGCTAAATG
>NC_134879.1:14217879-14232879 GCF_041734735.1 Babylonia areolata
ACACAAACACACACACACACACACACACACACACACACACACACACACACATATATATATATATATAGAGAGAGAGAGAGAGAGAGAGATACCCGGGCGTGGGCATTCCGACCAGTTCAGAATCCTCTGGATTGATGGCCTAGAGGTAACGCGTCCGCATAGGAAGCGAGAGAATCTGAGCGAGCTAGATCGAATCACGGCTCAGCCGCCGATATTTTTCTTCCCCTCTACTAGACCTTGAGTGGTGGTCTGGACGCTAATCATTCGGATGAGACGATAAACCGAGGTCCCGTGTGCTAGCATGCACTTAGCGCACGTAAAAGAACCCACGGCAACAAAAGGGTTGTTCCTGGCAAAATTCTGTAGGAAAATTTCACTTCGATAGGAAAAACAAATAAAACTTCATGCTGGAAAAAAAAAACCCAAAAACCGGGTGGTGGCGCTGTAGTGTAGCGACTCGCTCAGAGCAGCCCAAATTTCACACAGAGAAATCTGTTGTGATAAAAAAAAAAAGGAATAGAAATACAAATACAAATAACATCCAGACCTTTACATGCAGGAAATGGGGTGACCACCGCGGGAGGTCAGTGCCCTGTGGTCTGAGGCACAGGACTCGTGTGTACAGGTCTGCATGCAGTGGGTGTTAGTGCCCAGCACCATCTTGGAAGCACCTGCACTCCACTGCAACCAGGAAGCTCGTTGTGTCCCCCCTGAAGCGGTCAGCACTTTTAGTGAAGATTTGATGAGTGTATTTGTATTTGTATTTCTTTTTATCACAACAGATTTTTCTGTGTGAAATTCGGGCTGCTCTCCCCAGGGAGAGCGCGTCGCTACACTACAGCGCCACCCTTTTTTTTTTTTTCTTTTTTTTGTATTTTTTCCTGCGTGCAGTTTTTATTTGTTTTTCCTATCGAAGTGGATTTTTCTACACAATTTTGCCAGGAACAAACCCTTCTGTTGCCGTGGGTTCTTTTATGTGCGCTAAGTGCATGTTGCACACGGGACCTCGGTTTATCGTCTCATCCGAATAACTAGCGTCCAGACCACCACTCAAGGTCTAGTGGAGGGGGAGAAAATATCGGCGGCTAAGCCGTGATTCGAACCAGCGCGCTCAGATTCTCTCGCTTCCTAGGCGGACGCGTTACCTCTAGGCCATCACTCCACTGCGTCAGCATTTGTTTGGTTCCCCCGCAAAATCGTGACATGCAGTAAATTCAGCGCTTCCTTTAGCTATACAAACACTGCTGGTGGCTTTTTTGCGTGTAGTTGATTGTATTGTTTCGTTTGCTTGTTTGCTTGTTTGTTTGTTTGTTTGTCCATGCCCATTGCCAACAGGGAATCGAAATGAAAATCCGAAGCGAGTATCTGGTTTGTGTTATGGGTCGAAATCATTTTCTAGTCTGGTATGACCATGATGAAAAAAAGAAAAGAAAAAAGAAAGCATACTTATTTGGCAGAAGTCTTCTTCTTCTACGTTCGTGAGCTGCAACTCCCACGTTCGCTCGTATGTACACGAGTGGGCTTTTACGTGTATAACCGTTTTTACCCCGCCATGTAGGCATCCATACTTCTTTTTAGGGAGTGTGCATGCTGGGTATGTTGTTGTTTTCATAACCCACCGAACGCTGACACGGATTACATGATCTTTAACGTGCGTATTTGATCTTCTGCGTGCGTATACACACGAAGGAGGTTCAAGTACAAGCGGGTCTGCACATTCGTTGACCTGAGAGATCGGAAAAATCTCCACCCTCTACCCACCAAGCGCCGTTACCGGGATTCAAAAACCGGGACCCTCAGATTGAAAGTCCAACGCTTTAACCACTCGGCTATTTCGCCCGTCATTTGGCAGAAGTCAATTAACGTGTCTGAAAAACAAACCAAATTAAGTGGTGACCAGAACGGAGACAGGTGGATTGAGACAGACCGATATGCGGAGATAATATCTTCGTTCGATCTGAATCGACTTCGAAGTGACATGAATCATATATAATCGTTTATCTCGTCACAAGTTATTAGCACGTGAACTGGCTTATCTCAAGCCAGTCCAATGTGTATATATATATATATATATATATACACACAACGAAGCTGAAGTCACTAGCAGTCACACGTAGCTCACCTCGCCGACATCAGCACTAGTCGTGGGGTGTATGTGAGTGTCTGTGTATGTGAGTGTGTCGACTGATCAGTGCGCAATACAGAGGATTGAACCATGGCTGCAGCACTGTGCTGTGTCCTTCTCCTGGGTCTGCTGGCCACGTCTGGAGCCCTCATCTACACTCAGCCTCAGCAGGTCCACATTGTCTATGGAGGTAACGTTGTGTTGTGTTGTGTTGTTATCTGACTGTTACCTTTTGAAACATCCACGTGTCGTCTTCAGTTTAACGTCTTTCCCACTTGAAGTGATATTAGACGCGCGGGGGGGGGGGGTAAGAAAACGTGGGAGTAGGGCCTGTGAGAGGGGGAGGGGTAAAAGTGTGTATGTGTGGAGGGTGAATAGGGAGAGACAACACTAGGGAAAATAGAAACGTTATAAACGCCAACATCAAACAACTATAACAAATGTCCTGTAGGACTATGCAGCAAACCTTCTGCAATAACAAACAACTTACTGGAATTGTTAATAACACATTCAAAAGAACTTTTGGTGAAGTCTGGCGAAAAAAAAAAACATTTTAGATTCTGACATTCAAATATTACATGGTTGCTAGAAATATGTTCTCCACATATGCATCTGACATCTTTGCTGAACTTAGTTATAAAAACGTGTCATTGCAAGAAGCTTTGGTGAACGTTCATTCTTCTTTGCTGCTCTTCACATCTGGAACAACCTTCCTCATCACATCCGTGCATCTGATTCTGTCTCTGCTTTTCGCTCATCACTAAAAAAAAAACCTAATCTTTTTAAAACCTATCTATTTTTTTATGTATTTATCTATTATTTATTCACCTTTTTTTCAATGCCTGAACTAAGCGCGTTGGGTTACGCTGCTGGTCAGGCATCTGCTTGGCAGATGTGGTGTAGCGAATATAGGATTTGTCCGAGCGCAGTGACGCCTCCTTGAGCTACTGAAACTGAAACTGAAACTATCAAAACGCACTCTCAGCTTCCTTTGTTCTCCAGCACCACCCATGTCAGCTCACTTTTTGATGTATGAAGAGTGGGAAAGGGAGAGCTGAGGGGGGGGGGGGGGCTTGGGGGGCGGTGAGAAAGAGTGGACATGAATGATTTTTAATTTGTAATATTTTTCTTTGATGTAAAGCGCTCTGAGCTCTTAGAGAGAAATGGCGCTATATAAATGTACATTATTGATATTATCATTATTATCATTATTGGTATTGTACTGTATTGTATTGTATTGTATTGTATTGTGTCGTATTCTATTGTATTGTATTGCATTGTATTACTCTTTTGTCACAACAGATTTCTCTGTGTGGAATTCGGGCTGCTCTCCCCGGGGAGAGCGCGACGCTACATTAAGAGCACCACACTTTTCTTCTGCCTGCAACTCTGTTTTCCTATCGAAGTGGATTTTTCTACTTTTTTTTTTTTGCACTGGACAGCCCTTTCATTGCCATGGGTTCTTTTACGTGCGCAAAAAGCATGCTGAACACGGGATCTCAGTTAACGTCTCATCCGAATGACTAACGTCCAGACCACCACTTAAGGTCTGGTGGAGGCGGAGAAAATACTGGCAACTGTAGGATTCGAACCAGTGCGCTCAGATTCTCTCGCTTCCTAGGCGGACGCGTTACCACTAGGCCATCTCTCCACATGGGAGACGAGTGATGTGAGTCTGGTACAAACATCACAATGTTGTTGAGGTAACATTGGTAACACACTTGTGAGTCTGGTACAAACATCACAATGTTGTTGAGGTAACATTGGTAACACACTTGTGAGTCTGTTACAAACATCACAATGTTGTTGAGGTAACATTGGCAACACACTTGTGAGTCTGGTACAAACATCACAATGTTGTTGAGGTAACATTGGTAACACACTTGTGAGTCTGGTACAAACATCACAATGTTGTTGAGGTAACATTGGTAACAAACTTGTGAGTCTGGTTCAAATATCACAATGTATGAAGGTAACGCTGGTAACACACTTGTGAGTCTGGTTCAAATATCACAATGCTATGAAGGTAATTTAAGAAACACACGTGTGAGTCTGGTACAAACATCACAATGTTGTTGAGGTAACGTTGGTAACAAACTTGTGAGTCTGGTTCAAATATCACAATGTAGGAAGGTAACGCTGGTAACACACTTGTGAGTCTGGTTCAAATATCACAATGCTATGAAGGTAATTTAAGAAACACACGTGTGAGTCTGGTACAAACATCACAATGTATGAAGGTAACATTGGTAACACACTTGTGAGTCTGGTTCAAATATCACAATGTTGTTGAGGTAACGTAAGTAACACACTTGTGAGTCTGGTTCAAATATCACAATGCTATGAAGGTAACGTAAGTAACACACTCGTGAGTTTGGTTCAAACATCACAATGTTATTGGAGGTAGCGGTGGGCAACACCAACATTTTGGGATCTGATTAAGGTATAGGTTGTTCACTGGATGCTAAGCTTTGGGAATGATTTGAAAGGAAAACATTACTGATGGAGTGTAGTATTTCCGGAGGTACAACGTAGAACGCATTTCATGATGTGGTCCACCCACTCTTCAACGCTGATTGTATTTGCTGTGTAACTGTCTACTGGCCTGTTTAAATCGGGTGACCGGAATCGTTGGAGCTATGTTGACGTAATAAGATTAACTCACTCAGTACGTCCAGTCCTCTCTTCTCCTCTACACAGACCCCTCGGATGTCCAGTGGGTGTCTGAATGACCCAAGCTTTAGCTTCCGTCGTCAGAACTGTGGTATTCTTTGTCAACATTCACCTCTTCAGTATAAGAGCCTTCCGCTTGCAATATTTTGATGATGGTAATTGGGGTGAAACGCTGTTAACTCACTCAGTACGGCCAGTCCTCTCTTCTCCTCTACACAGACCCCTCGGATGTCCAGTGGGTGTCTGAATGACCCAACCTTTAACTTCCGTCGTCAGAATTGTGGTATTATTTGTCAACATTCACCTCTTCAGTATAAGAGCCTTCCGCTTGCAATATTTTGATGATGGTAATTGCGGTGAAACGCTGTTAACGTCGTCTCTTTCGCCGTTCGCATGGAGAGAGTTAACGCTGATTGTATTTGCTGTGTAACTGTCTACTGGTCTGTTTAATTCGGGTGACCGGAATCGTTGGAGCTATGTTGACGTAATAAGGTTAAAATATATTGCGCTGTGTTGCTTTGCGTTTGCGTAGTTGTGCTGTGCTGTGCTGTGTTGTGTTGTGTGTTCTGTTGTGCGCTGTGTACTAAAAGCGATGTAAAATAATTATATGGGCCAGTTCTCCACCTTTGACGACTCTCTGAAACTGAATTGTATTGTACATAACGATCTTCTCGGAGCAGATTATTATGTGTAGAATTCAAGTTTCTATTCTCCACGTGCGCATGGATGCGGTGAACTTTGGTACGTGTTTCTTCATTCATTGAAGTAAGGCCAGGGGGGAGGGAAATTGAGTTGTACATTCGCGACACATCAATAACAACAATTAACAAAACAAAAACAAAAGCGTGCGGTGCTTTTCAAACCATTCTTGAATCACACATCCAACCCCCAGCCCCCAACCCCCCCACCCCACCCCCTCACACATCCCCCATCTTCCCTCCCCCCCTCAGTCCCCCCCCCCTCACCCCCACCACTCGTGTCGAGATGATCACCCAGCTCGCCCGACTGTCCGGTGGGTCAATCTTGTCCATCTGTCCACCCAGTCATTGTGGGTAGGAGGGAACACGTCCATCTGATGATTTATTCATTGACCACTGGTTCCGTACCCGCCACACACACACCGCGATACTAGTAGTGGTTGCGGTGGTGACTCGGGAGACGGTGGTGTGAGAGAGAAAGGTGGAGGAAGGGGGCGGGGATGGGGGGTTGGAGGGTGGGAGGGGTCGACACGGAGTTGGGTGGGTAGGGAGGGAACGGAGAGAGAGAGGGGGTGTGAGGTGTGAGGGGGAGTGCGTGTTGGATTTGGGTGGGGGTTAGGGGGTGGGTGGAAAGAGAGAGAGAGTGTGTGTGTGTGTGTTTGCGTATGTTCATGTCTGTTTACGTATGTGCATTTGCATGTGTGTGTGTGTATACGTGTGTGTGTGTGTGTATGTGTTGTCAGTACAACAAACAGTTAATCTGACAATAAATGGTTTCAGTCAGTTAGTGTGTGTGTGTGTGTGTGTGGGCGTGTAGGTGGGAGGGGGGATTGAAACTGCGGTGTGTGTGCGTGCGTGTGTGTGTGCGTGCGTGCGTGCATGCGTGCGTGTGTGTGTGCGTGCGTGCGTGTATGTGTGTTGACATAGAGATACGCAAGGAAACATTGTCTCTTATTTTGCGAGTCAAGTTGAGAGATGTTAGGTGAGAAAGATAATACAGAGAGAGAAGCAGACAGAGAGAGGGAGATGGAGGAGGTGGGGGTACACAAAGAGAGAGACAGAGACAGAGAGAGAATGAATCAGACAAAACACGCACAGGACCGCCTTCTCGTTAATTGTTAGCTTAGTTGACAAGGGTGGAGGGGGGGGGGGGATGGCGGGGGGTGGTGGCGATGAAGAGATGGGAGAGACAACAGAATAAGAGGGCGAGACACAAAGTTGGAAAAAAAAAACCCCAGCGACGTTAATCACGTTACTGGCACAACAGTCACTGAAGAATTGTAGCTGGGGAAATTAACACACCAAATAAAAAAAAGAAGAAGAAAGAAAGAAAGAAAAAGAAAAGAAAAGAAAAAAAAAGTCACTCTGACAGCATACCGGTTTGAAACGATTTTTATCATTTTCCATCAGTGTTCGGTTGGTTCATTATTAATACATAGTCTGCTCATTCAAGTTGTCGAGTGTGGACTGTTATCAATAATGATTTACAATTGTCATAAAAAGGGAAACTCGATGGGGCTGTGGTTGTGGTGTATCTATCTAGACACGTGGGCCATTCGTTCCACGGTGTGAGATAGACTGAAATGTTGGTTTTGTGTTCCTTTTAGGTTGTGGGAGCTCATGTTTTTCATTTTGCATTTTAGCGTCAGATAGTCTGGTTGTTCGTCGTTTCTGTGAAGCGGTAAAGTAAGGCCCCTTGCATTACACAAGCTCTCGTTTATAAGATGGATGTTGGGCGGGGAGCGGATAGGGGGGAGGGGCGGGCGTAGACAAAAAAAAAAGACCCAGAAGGTTTATTGTTTTGTCAGTCACATGCCGTCATACGACCAAATTGGGAGGATGGTGGGTGTTGTTGATATCTGTTTCACAACTACCCCTGAAAACTGAGTACGGCTGCCTACATGGCGGGTTAAAAAAAAACGGTCATACACGTAAAAGCCCACTCGCGTACTTATGAGTGAACGTGGGAGTTGCAGCCCACGAACGAAGAAGAAGAAGAAGAAGTTTCACGACTAAGCATACTGATGGTAAAAAAAAAAAGTAAACGTAAACAGTTTCAGTTTCAGTTTCAGTAGCTCAAGGAGGCGTCACTGCGTTCGGACAAATCCATATACGCTACACCACATCTGCCAAGCAGATGCCTGACCAGCAGCGTAACCCAACGCGCTTAGTCAGGCCTTGAGGGGAAAAAAAGGTGAATAAATAATAGATAAGCTTACACAAATAAATAAATAAATAATAACTATTATGTAAAAAAAAAAAATAAAAAAAAAAGATAGCAATGATGATAAATAAGCAAATAAACGTAAACATCACGAAGTTAATGGGTATGTTAAGCTTTCCAAAATACATATAGAGAGAGGATCATCATTGAATTCCAGATTCAATTCATGATTCCATCCTATTCTCATTCATCGTCGCATTTCTGGAGAGAAAAAAGAAAAGAATGATCATAGCCAAAACTAGTGGCGAGTAATTAGATTCTGACACATTATATAACAACCAGTTTTTAAAAACAAATCACAAAGATCATTGGAAACAATGAAATAATCTCTGCTACACTGCATCCAGAGCCAGAAACACAAACTAAACTTAGATAATGGCATGTTGATAACTTGGTCATCACTTTGAGCAGCACTGGTACTGGATATCGCGCCATAGAAAAAAATATGTATTATTATTATTATTATCATCATCATCATCATCATTATCATTATTATTGTTGTTGTTATTATCATTATCATCATTATCATCATTATCATCATTATTATTATTATCATCATCATCATCATCATCATCATCATCATCATTATTATTATTATTATTATTTTGATTGTGAACGTGGCTCATTGTTTGATAACCGACAACCTGCAAATGACTGACTCGATTGCGCTAATCATCGGATGTACGGTAATTATTATTATTATTATTATTATTATCATCATCATTATCATCATCATTATCATCATCATCATTGTTATTATCATCATCATTATCATCATCATCATAGTTATTATCATTATCATCATCATCATCATTATTATCATTATTATTATTATTATTATTATTATTATTATTTTATTTTTATTATTATCATCAATATCATCACTCGTATCTCGAAAGGGGTGACCCAGTGTCGTGGCTATTTATAGCGGAGAGATGGGCACAGACCTCTGATGATCATAACCTTTGGCCAAGAAACCAGGCACTGGTAAACATCACATTAATTAAAAGCACGCCTGCTCTACACTGTATAATTTTGCCGATGATTTTTCTTGACTCGGATATTTTCGAAACCGTCAGTTGGGTGGATGTATTTTCTTCCTGAAGGACATATTATGATGATGATGATGTTAATGATGATAAAAACACTACTACTACTACTACTATAATAATAATAATAATGATAATAATTATAGTAGTAATAATAACAATGATAATAGTAGTAATAACAATTACTACTACTTATACTACTACCACTACTACTACTACTACTTATAAGAATAATAATAATAATGATAATAATAGCAATGATGATGACAATTATAATTATGATAATAATGATAATGATGACAATAATGATAGTAATAATGATAATGATTTACTTTTTTTCAGTGCAGTAACACAAGCAGAAGGCAAGCTCTACGCACTTTCACAAATCCAGTGTTTGAAATGAACCGAGTGATCACATACGATGAAATAGAAAACATACAATAAACAAAAAAATTCATTAAAAAAACACAAACTTTAATAGTAGAAAAACACAGCTTGCAAACGCCACAAATATACAAGCTAAATCTAAAGCGGTATGCCTTATCCTTTCCTCGAGCCACGAAGAGCGCGGTAGAGCAAAGCATAGAATGAATTCCATCTTCCGAAAATCCATGTTTCAAATGATACAACAGTTGGTAAACCTCTTCGATCACAGAACCTTAATTAACGAGCAATGTCTGAGAGAGAGAACAATGTGCAAACAGAAGGGTTAGTTAGAGTGGGTTAACTGAACTTTTGTTGTTAACGCCATGCCCTCACACGAAAGAGGGACAGACAGACAGACAGACAGAGATAGAGACAGAGACAGTCAGATAGACAGACAGACAGAGGCAGAGACAGAGAGAGATAATTGGCAGGAGTCTCTTGTTGAAGAAGAGTCAATGCTGAAGCTGCATAATAATTGATTTCCCGTTCATGTTTATAATGCTCCCCAGTTGCTCGGAAATTGCTTTTATCCCCCCTCCCCCACCCCTCACACCCCCCACCCCCACCCACACCCCCCAAAATAAAATAGAGTAAAACAAAATGAAATAAAACAAAATAAAATAATAATCATCATCATCATCATACAATTTCACATTTTAACCCTTCTAAATCCTGAAAATGTAAGTGTTCATGCCCCGGGTAGAGTAGAATAAAAAGCAGCGCCACCTACGTCCTGTCTGCCCCCCCGTCAGCATGGGGCGGAAGTGACGTATGTGCTGCCATTTTCTGTCTGCCCGATGAGCCAGAAAAAACGGCCAGAGTCGTGGGGCATGCCGGCGATGAATCAGAACACGTTGTTGTTGTTGTTGATGGTATTTCCCCTTCTCGATCCTCCCCCCACAAAACACCTCTCTCCGCCCTCCCATCACCATCACCCTCCCCCCCACACACACACAGTCCAGACCCCCACCCCCCTTCCCCCTCATCTCCAAAAGAAAGAAATAAAGCGAGAAAAAGAAAGAAAATTCTTTCTTTTTTTGATAAAAGGAGAAAAAGAAGAAAGATAGAAGAAAAGAAGGCGAAGGAAGGATGAGAAAAACGAAAATAAATAGATAATCAAATTGTATATATTATATATATATATTTGTGTGTTTGTGTGTGTGTGTGTGTGTGTGTGTAAGAACAGGTACCTGTGTGTGAAAACGAAGAAACAAGCAAACAAAAGAAAGATAGATTAAAAACAAATTTTTAGAAAGGAAAAAAAAGCCTGCATATTAAGAAGATAAGAATAAAAAGGAAACGGTTGAGAAATAAGTAAATAAAGACAGTAACGTATGTTTTTTGGTGTTTTTTTTTTTTTTTTTTTTTTTTTTTTTTTTTTTTTTTGTTTGTTTTGTTTTGTTTTTGTTTTTTTGTTTGTTTGTTTTTTTGTTGTTTTTTTATCAAAACGAAACAAAAAGAAACAAACACACACACAAAACCCCCACCCGAATGCTTAAATATATCGCTACCCACACTTTGAAACGGTGGAGTGGTAGGATGTGACCATGGGTAACCGATAACTGATCATAGATTTAGTTCTGAACATGGCGGGAGGGGGTGTGGGGTGGGGGGGGGATTGTTTGATAATGTGGACATGGGTGATAACTGATGATAGACAGTTGTAAACGTTGGTGATTGTTTGATGACTGATGACAGACTGACTTGTGAACGTGGGTGAGTGTTTGATAATCAGTGACAAATCGAACTGATTGTGAACGTGGGTCATTGTTTGATAACCGACAACCTACAAATGACCGACTCGACTGCGCGAATCATCGGATGTATGGTTGGGCGGGCGTGTCAGTGCATGGAAGGATGAATGGACGTACAGATAATAACTGGACAGACTGAGGAGCTAAACCTGACTGCTTCAGAGAAACAAACCCACGAGAGACAAAAAAGATTGACAGACGGATGGACTAATTAAACAAGGGACTAGACATGACACAGCCTTAGAGGACACCACGGGGGACAATTGAACAGACAGAAGGATATGGACGGACAATTATAATCGGACGGACTGGTTAATGAAGGGTCAGTCTCAGTTTTCAGTCTCATTATCTCAAGGAGGCGTCACTGCGTTCGGACAAATCCATAATTACACGCTACACCACATCTGCTAGGCAGATGCCTGACAGCAGCACAACCCAACGCGCTTGTCAGGCCTGGGGTGCATGCTTATATATTTGTGTACCTATCAGAGTGGATTTTTTGACTCACTTGTGTAAACGAAGTGAGTCTATGTTTTAACCCGGTGTTCGGTTGTCTGTGTGTGTCTGTGTGTGTGTCTGTGTGTCCGTGGTAAACTTTAACATTGACATTTTCTCTGCAAATACTTTGTCAGTTGACACCAAATTAGGCATAAAAATAGGAAAAATTCAGTTCTGTCCAGTCATCTTGTTTAAAACAATATTGCACCTCTGGGATGGGCACAAAAAAAATTAAAAAATGAAGCCTAATTATATGCAAACTGCATTTACTGTTATATTTATATTTTTTGTATTCTCTAAACTTGGTACTTTGATCTGATATTCTGACCCAACAACAAGAGCAGTCATTATTATCAATTTTTGTTCAAACATGAACTTCTTTTGCTAAGCATGGAAGTTTTATTTATTTTGCAAACGTTTTGGTGCGGATAGTAAAAAAAGGAAATTACTCTGTAATTAATGCTAGGGGACTTAATTTGCTTTAAACTGATCTTTCTCATCTTAAACATTACATTTTGAAATTATACTCAATACATATCACAAGTGAGTCTTGAAGGCCTTGCCTCTCTTGTTGTTGCATAATTTTGCCAGAGGACAACACTGTGGTTGCCATGGGTTCTTTTTCAGTGCGCCAAGTGCTTGCTGCACACGGGACCTCGGTTTATCGTCTCATCCGAAAGACTAAAGCTCGCTGGCACAGAGGATACCATGAGAAACAAACAGATTGATAGACTAGATGCATATGTAAAAGGATGGGCTGATAAATGAAGGGACTGAACCTCACTGCTACAGAAGACACACGAGAAACAAATAGATTGACAGACGAAATGCATGAACGGTTGGACTGGTTAATGAAAGGACTAAACCTCCAAGCCGCGAGAGACAAATAGACAGACTTAAGAGACGAATAAAAGGATGGACTGATTTATGAAGGAACTAAACCTCACCGCTACAGAGGATACCACGAGAGGCAAATAGATTGACAGACGATATGCATGAACGGATGGACTGATTAATGAAAGGACTAAACCTCATAGCCGCGAGAGACAAATAAGACTGACAGAGATGAATAAAACGATGGACTGATTTATGAAGGAACTAAACCTCACTGCTACAGAGGACCTCACGAGGGACAGATTGACTGACGAGATGCATGAACGGATGGACTGATGAATGACAGGACTAAACTTTACTGCTTCAGATGACCCCACGAGAGACAAATAGATTGACAGACTAGATGCACAAACGGATGGACTGATTAATGACAGGGCTAAACTTCACTGCTTCAGAAGACGTCGCGAGAGACAAATAGATTGGCAGAAGATATGCATGAACGGTTGGACTGGTTAATGAAAGGACTAAACCTCCAAGCCGCGAGAGACAAATAGACTGACAGAGATGAATAAAAGGATGGACTGATGAATGACAGGACTAAACCTCACTGCCACAGAAGACACACAAGAGACAAACAGATTGGCAGACGAAATGCATGAACGGTTGGACTGGTTAATGAAGGGGCTAAACCTCAAAGCCGCGAGAGACAAATAAGACTGACAGACGAGATGAATAAAATGATGGACTGATTTATGAAGGAACTAAACCTCACTGCTACAGAGGATACCACGAGAGACAAATAGATTGACAGACGACATGCATGAACGGTTGGACTGGTTAATGAAAGGACTAAACCTCCAAGCCGCGAGAGACAAACAGACTGACAGACGAGATGAATAAAATGATGGACTGATTTATGAAGGAACTAAACCTCACCGCTACAGAGGATACCACGAGAGGCAAATAGATTGACAGACGATATGCATGAACGGATGGACTGGTTAATGAAAGGACTAAACCTCCAAGCCGCGAGAGACAAACAGACTGACAGAAGAGATGAATAAAAGGATGGACTGATTAATGACAGGGCTAAACTTCCCTGCTTCAGATGACCCCACGAGAGACAAATAGATTGACAGACTAGATGCACAAACGGATGGACTGATGAATGACAGGGCTAAACTTCACTGCTTCAGATGACCCCACGAGAGACAAATAGATTGACAGACGGGATGCACAAACGGATGGACTGATTTATGAAGGAACTAAACCTCACTGCTACAGAGGATACCACGAGAGACAAATAGTTTGACATACGAAATGCATGAACGGATGGACTGATGAATGACAGGACTAAACTTCACTGCTTCAGATGACCCCATGAGAGACAAACAGACTGACAGACGAAATGCATGAACGGTTGGACTGATAAACGAAGGGACTAAACCTCACTGCTACAGAGGATACCACTAGAGACAAATAGATTGATAGACAGAGGGCCTCACGAGGGACAGATTGACAGACGAGATGCATGAACGGATGGACTGATGAATGACAGGACTAAACTACACTGCTTCAGATGACCCCACGAGAGACAAATAGATTGACAGACGAAATGCATGAACGGTTGGACTGGTTAATGAAAGGACTAAACCTCCAAGCCGCGAGAGACAAACAGACTGACAGAAGAGATGAATAAAAGGATGGACTGACAAATGAAGGAACTAAACCTCACTGCTACAGAGGACCTCACGATGGACAGATTGACAGACGAGATGCATGAACGGATGGACTGATGAATGACAGGACTAAACTTCACTGCTTCAGATGACCCCACGAGAGACAAATAGATTGACAGACGAAATGCATGAACGGTTGGACTGGTTAATGAAGGGGCTAAACCTCAAAGCCGCGAGAGACAAATAGACTGACTTAAGAGACGAATAAAAGGATGGACTGATAAATGAAGGAACTAAACCTCACTGCTACAGAGGACCTCACGATGGATAGATTGACAGACGAGATGCATGAACGGATGGACTGGTTAATGAAAGGACTAAACCTCAAAGCCGCGAGAGACAAATAGATTGACAGAAGAGATGAATAAAAGGATGGACTGATTTATGAAGGAACTAAACCTCACCGCTACAGAGGATGCCACGAGAGACAAATAGATTGACAGACGACATGCATGAACGGTTGGACTGGTTAATGAAAGGACTAAACCTCCAAGCCGCGAGAGACAAACAGACTGACAGAAGAGATGAATAAAAGGATGGACTGATTAATGACAGGGCTAAACTTCACTGCTTCAGATGACCCCACGAGAGACAAATAGATTGACAGACTAGATGCACAAACGGATGGACTGATGAATGACAGGGCTAAACTTCACTGCTTCAGAAGACCTCACGAGAGACAAATAGATTGGCAGACGAAATGCATGAACGGTTGGACTGATATATGAAGGCACTAAGCCTCACTGCTACAGAGGATCCCACGAGGGACAAACAGACTGACCGACGAAATGCATAAACGGATGGACTGATAAATGAAGGTACCAAACCTCACTGCCACAGAAGACCTCACGAGAGACAAACAGACTGGCAGACGAAATGCATAAACGGATGGACTGATAAATGAAGGTACCAAACCTCACTGCTACAGAGGACCCTACGAGAGACAAACAGACTGACGGACGAAATGCATGAACGGATGG
>NC_134879.1:14237879-14242879 GCF_041734735.1 Babylonia areolata
CGGCTGCCGTCCCCCAGAGCTTGGTGTTGAGGTCAGCACCCCCAGGCCAGGGCTGCTGCCGCATCTTCTCATACAGGGAGCAGTCTTGGAGAATATGGGATGGGGTCTGGTCAGCCTGGCCACTCCAATCCTCTTCAGGTGTGCTTGGAGGCTGCAGTGTCTTGTGCGAAGGCGGTAGATGGTAGTCTGGTGTCTCCTCTCCAGTGTCCTGATGGGATCCTGGTGTGCCTGGTAGCCTCCGTTCAGGGTGACCCAGCCTCTTCGGAATCTGCTGCGGAGGAGAGTTTTTGCTTCCTCATACGTGGCAGGAATGGTTGGCTGTGTGAGCTGGCTTCCTTCCTTAGCAAGGTGGTCTGCACGCTCGTTGCCTGGGAGGCCTACAGGGTTCAGCAATCAAGGGGTTAAGCTGTTGTTGTTTGCCTTGAGCGTCATCATCAGCTGAAAGAGAGAAAGGTTCCTATGTCTGCTGCACCACTGTATATAGCTGCCTCCCCTCCTCCTCCCAAAGCCGAAAGAGTTCGGGGTGTAATTTGGGCAAGACGCTGTCCACTAGAATCAAATTCTGGCCCAGATAGTCGGGGCAGCAGTTACCTCCTCTGCTGTTCTGATGGTCATAGTCGAACACGACTGTCATATCATATCCTTCCTTGTAACAACCACCCCATCCCCCCTTGACCAGTTCTGGAAGGTTTACAAACTTTTTTGAGTGAAATGCTTAAAGCAGTGATGAATTTTGATGTACTTTTGTTTTACCCTTGACTTGAAGTAGATGATAACGTGGCGAAAGCCTTGTGGCGGTGAGGCTGTAAGCACCATGACATGATTTCGCTTGATGGGCGCAATAGCCGAGTGGTTAAAGTGTTGGAATTTCAATCTGATGATCCCGGGTTCGAATCTCGGTAACGGCGCCTGGTGGGTAAAGGTTGGAGATTTTTTTTCCGGTCTTCCAGTTCAACACATGTGCAGACCTGCTAGTGCCTGAACCCCCACCCCTCCTCCCCCCCACTCCCCTCTGCACGTTAAAGATCCATGTCAGCGATCGGTAGGTTATGGAAACAAGAACATACCCAGCACGCACACCTCCGCAAACGGAGTATGGCTGCCTACGTGGCGGGGGTAAAAACAAAACAAAACGGCCATGCACGTAAAAACCCACTCGTGTACATACGAGTGAACGTGGGAGTTGCAGACCACGAACGAAGAAGAAGAAAGAAGAAGATGTGATTTGGTTTGAACCCCCCCCTCTCCCCTCCCTTTGACCGAGTCAATTTGTGCTGTGTGTTCAGGACAACGGCGAGGTGGGCGATGAGTTCATGAGACAGATCGAACCCATTGCTGCCTACATCCCTTACCTTACCTGCCCTGGAAACCACGAGATGGCATTGTGAGTGGCTGTCTGTCTGTCTGTCTGTCTGTCTGTCTGTCTGTTGGGTTGGTTGGTTGGTTGGTCTGTCCGGTCCAACCGACCCTGAAGAAAAGAAATAGAAGAGTAAATTCAGCATAATAATTGTCATATCAACCAAACGTTTAGCGTTCTGAGATAGGGGTTATTACAAGAATGATCTAGCCTACTTTTCAGCTATGATAAAAATGCAAAATTCTTTATTACTTTTTATTTTCAGGAAAGAAAGAAAGAGGTTTGTCTTGTGATGTGTAAAAAAAAAAAAAAAAAAAAGGAAAAAAAGTACCATTAACGTGACTTGACATGCGTGCGAACGTGCGTGCGTGTGTGTGTGTGTGTGTGTGTGTGTCTGAGGGGACTTGAAAAAGAGATGTGGGGGTTGGCTGTACAGACACTGATGAAATTAACTGGGTTTTTTGGGGGTTTTTTTTTCTCATCGTCCTTCATTTTCTTGTCACAGTCACGACTAACTGGTGCTTCAGCAACAAACCAAAAAAAAATAAATAAAAAAATAAAACAAGAGAGGCAAGGCCTTCAAGACTCACTTGTGATACCCTTTAAAAAAATATCCAAGCTTTTTATGTATTGAGTATAATTTCAAAATGTAATGTTTAAGATGAGAAAGATCAGGTTAAAGCAAATTAACTCCCCTAGCATTAATTACAGAGTAATTTCCCTTTTTTTTACTGTCTGCACCAAAAACGTTTGCAAAATAAATAAAACTTCCATGCTTAGCGAAAGAAGTTCCTGTTTGAACAAAAAATGATAATAATGACTGCTCTTGTTGTTGGGTCAGAATATCAGATCAAAGTGCCAAGTTTAGAGAATACAAAAGATATAAATATAACAGTAAATGCAGTTTGCATATAATTAGGCTTCTTTTTTTTTTCTTTTCTTTTTTTGTGCCCATCCCAGAGGTGCAATATTGTTTTAAACAAGATGACTGGAAAGAACTGAATTTTTCCTATTTTTATGTCTAATTTGGTGTCAGCTGACAAAGTATTTGCAGAGAAAATGTCAATGTTAAAGTTTACCACGGACACACAGACCCCCCCCACACACACACACACACACACACACACACACACACACACACACAGAGACAACCGAACACCGGGTTAAAACATAGACTCACTTTGTTTACACAAGTGAGTCAAAAATCGATATTTGAGTTACCGCGGTATTGAAGTAATACGAATAATGTACTGCTAAGAGTTGAGATTGATTCACGACACAATGATAAATGAGAATAATGATGAGAAGAAAAAAAAGAAGAAAAAAAAAGAAAGGAAGAAAAGAAGGTGCACTTGGCAGTTGCTTGTTGAACGTCTGGAAAGGATATTGTGTCCAAGTAATGAATTATTGGCAAAGCATGCACAGGAGGTTGTTGTTGTTTTTTTTAAGGAGGGTATGAAAAAGGAATGGGGAAAACAATACAAGGTCAGAGAAAACAAAACTAAATAAAAAATAAAAATAAAAATAAAAAAAAGGAACAAACAAAAGGTGGGGAGAAATGAAGAAACGAAACAAAGAAGAAAAGAAAGAAAAAGAAGAAAAAAAAAGGAATAGGAAAAGACCGATAGACAGACAGACAGAAAGAAAGGAAAGAAACGAAAGAAAAGAAAAGAAGAGGGAAAAAGGGGAAGAAAGAGAATGCCAAAAAAAAAAAACACGAGGTTTATGGAGTGTGAACATGATAAATGACAATAATAAGAAAAGGAAAGTTGGTTGAGGAAAGACAGGAAATGGAAAGAAGAGGAGGGGTTGGGTGGGTGGGGGGGGGGGATATTGATACGCTACGTAATCAGTTTACATTGACCCCCCGGCAACGTAGTACGGCTGCCTACATAGCGGGGGGCGGGGGGGGGGGGTGGGGGCGGTCATTTACGTAAAAACCCACTCGTGTACATACGAGTGAACGTGGGAGTTGCAGCCCACGAACGATGAAGAAGAAGAAGAAACCGAAGAAGAAGTTTACATTGCACTCGAGCAAAGTGAGAGAAAAAAAATTGTATTTTTATGTCGTGATTAGTAAATTAAGATAAATAAATTAAAAAAATTTAAAAAAAGTCATGGGGAACAAAGTTTTCTGGGTACTAGGAAAGAGTGACAGGTGGTTGCAAAAACAAAAGAAAAGAAAAGGAGAGAGAGAGAGAGAGAGAGAGAGAGAGAGAGAACGAACGAATGAACGAACGAACGAACGAACGAACGAAGTTGTTTTGTTTTTTTTATTGAGGGAAGTGGAATAAGCATACATATGCTTTTTTTTCATCCAGCCCTCAGGGCAAATGGAAAATGAAAATGAATCAAAACATCCACAAAGTAGCAAAGAGATGAAGAAATAAGGACATGACATTCACATACACATTTAAACATGTGCACATCTACATAATCCTGATGCAAACATCATATTATGAAGGAAAAAGATCAACCCCCCCACCCCACCCCACCCCTCCGCGTCCAAAAAACAAAAGAAACAAACAACCCCCCCCCAAGCCACCCTCGCCCCCCCCCCCCCCAAAAAAAAAAAGAAAAAGAAAAAAAAGAGAGAGGTGGAGGGGAGATACAGAGAGGAGGGAGAGAGATGAGGGGAGAGAAAGAGAGAGACAAATAGACACAGAGAGAGATCACTGAACACTGAAAGGTTTAATGTCAGTAGTCATACAGCTCTTATGACATGGGGGTGCAGTCTGAACAATAATGACGAAAATAAAGAAACAAAATAGACCAGAAAAGAAACATGTTTGGAGTCAAATAAACTGACGCTCGATCATCCATTTTCTCGAGTTCATGGAAACAGTAGCTTTCTTTTTCTATCAGCTTAATTAAACTATTGACATGGATGAGAGAGAGAGAGAGAGAGACGGAGAGAGAGAGACGGGGGAGAGAGAGAGACGGGGAGAGAGAGAGAGAGACGGGAGAGAGAGAGATAGGGGAGAGAGAAAGACAGGGGAGAGAGAGAGAGACAGGGGTGAGAGAAAGAGAGAGATACGAGAGAGAGAGAGGGACAGACAGACAGAGACAGTGAGACAGAGAGAAAGAGACACAGAGAGAGAGGGGGGGAGAGAGATAGAGACGGGGGGAGAGAGAGAGATGGGGGGAGAGAGAGAGAGACGGGGGGGAATAGAAAGAGAGAGAGAGGCGGGGGGGGGGGGGGACGGGGGGAGAGAGAGACGGGAGGGAGAGAGAGAGACGGGAGAGAGAGAGATAGAGGAGAGAGAGAGACAGGGGAGAGAGAGAGACGGGGGTGAGAGAGAGATACGAGAGAGAGAGTGGGACAGACAGACAGTGAGACAGAGAGAAAGAGACACACAGAGAGAGGGGGGAGATAGAGACGGGGGGGGGGAGGGAGAGAGAGAGAGAGACGGGAGAGGGAGAGAGAGAGATCAGAAGCCATTGGTGAAGGTGTCGCTATGTTCCAGCAACTTCTCCCACTACAAGAGCCGGTTCATCATGCCGGGCGATGTTCTTGGGGATAACATGTTCTTCAGGTTAGTGCCATTGCCCCTTCTTCTTCTTCTTCTCCTTCTTCTTCTTTTTCTTCTCTCTCTCTCTCTCTCTCTCTCTCTCTCTCTCTCTCTTTTTTTTATTGATTGAT
>NC_134879.1:14250379-14272879 GCF_041734735.1 Babylonia areolata
TACCTTGTGTGTGTGTGTTCCTTTTCTTGAGGTCATATATGTCTCTTTTAAAAGTAGCGTGTTTGGTTCGCAAAAGTACGGTGTACAAGAACTAACTTGGATGTCACGATCTCAACCAGCTTTGTCTTTTGGAACCAAGAGTTTTGGAGAGAGAGAGAGAGAGAGAGAGAAAAGCCGAACTATGAGCAGGCTGTATACAATTAGGGAATGCAGTCCAGTCTTGAACACCTTGCAGCTGATGCTATGCGTGACCAGATATAAATAAATAAACCATGTCTGTCGTTTATAGCTTTCTGATGTTTTTAATAGGATAACTTTTTCTCTTTTATGTTATAAATCTATCTTAAAGCACACTTCGTTCTGACTACGGTTTTAATAGGATAGCTTTTTTCTCTTTTATGTTATAAATCTATCTTAAAGCACACTTCGTTCTGACTACGGTTTTAATAGGATAGCTTTTTCTCTTTTATGTTATAAATCTATCTTAAAGCACACTTCGTTCTGACTGTGGTTTTAATAGGATAGCTTTTTATCTTTTATGTTATAAATTTATCTTAAAGCACACTTCGTTCGGGTTACAGTTTTAATAGGATAACTTTTTCGCTTTATTTTTTTCCCCGATGAAAGTGGTTTTGACCAGAACACGAAACGAATGACATTTTACCTCTTCCTGTATGAAAATGATCGCCAGCTACATGTCAGTAATTCTAACCGTTCACATTTCACAGTGAACTTTAAAGGATGGTGGGATGGGGGTGGAGGGGAGGAGGGAAGTCTTCTATCTAAACTACATAGCGTAGTAATTACTAAGCACTGGTAACATCTAATCATGTGTTGTTCGTTTAATGCCTGGTGTTGGTGGTGATTGTGGTGGGGTGGTTGGTAAGTTGGTGGGGGGGAGGTGTTTAGTGTGTGTGTGTGTGTGTGTGTTGTGTTGTGTTGTGTTGTGTTGTGTTGTGTGTGCCCGTTCTACTAATCGATTATGTAAGACATTTGACAAAAATGTACATGACACTCTTTTTTTTTTTTACTCTGGATGACCCGTCATCAGTCCGTACCTGCCATATTATCTCTGCTGGACAACAGTGAAACTGGTGAGACTGGAGCCATGCCGGAGAGAGAGACAGAGAGAGAGAGAGGGGGGGGGGAGAAAGAGTGAATGAATAAATGAATGAATGAATGAATGAATGAATCTTTATTTTCAAGCAGTGAAGATATTAGCACTTTGCCCGACTTACACATCTGCCGTTGTTCAAAGAGACACACAGACATTATACACATATATATGTTGTTATACTCAATACATGCATAATGTACAAGTAAGAGAGACAGACAGACAGACAGACAGAGAGGGACAGACAGACAGAGAGAGACACACACACAGAGAATCACATGCAGTGACAATGAGGTGACTGTGACACGGTTCTGTGTGTCTCCCTTGTGTGGCCAGATGTACAACGGAAGCACGGCAGAGCCCTACACCAACCCCGGTGCCCCCGTCCACATCATCACGGGATCCGCGGTAAGGCCTGCATCGCTGGCACCCTGTGTACACTGTTGGCACTGCTGCTTCTCTTGTTGCTGCTGTCGTTGCTGCTGCTGCTGCTGCTGCTCTTTCTGTTGGTGCTCATTGTCCTAAAACAGGTGAATAGCGCATGCCTTCTTTGAGGCCCGTTGCCAACTGAAGCCAGCGGAAGTGTTCAATCAGCCATTTTGTTACTCGTGTCAGTATAGCGCGAAGCAGTAACTTCGTATAATTATGTAGCCGAGAGTTCAGCTCGCGGCGTTAGTTAAGCTGACATTCCTGTGTGTGCGCCTCCATAGCAAGTTTGCGCTACATGTCACTGCACTGTTTTCCTGTGATAACTTTGGTAAATAAATCATTTACAGATATCAGTCAAGACACAACATTTAGCTTGTCGTGAGAACAAGCATAACACGATTTCATCGAAGAATCACGGTTACAGTTCAGAAACTACCACTAGTTAGCAAACAACTTCTCAACGGACTGACGGCCGATACGAGTAACAATATGGCGTCCAGTTGGCTTTAGCTTTCCTGGCCAATGTATTTATAGAGCAGTGGTTAATGCTGATGCACATTATCATCACCAGCGGCAATAGCGCATTGTGTCTTCCCAAGATAGTGTCCTTCCCCTGCCCCCTCCCCCTTTTTTTTTTTGTTTTTTTGTTGTTGTTGTTTGTTGTTTGGTTTTTTGTTGTTGTTGTTTGTTTGTTTGTTCGTTCCGGTTTCTCAAGTTTAGAGTCATTATGCTTGCGTGTGATTGATTAGTGAGAAAGCGCTTTGATTTGTCTCTGCACAAGATTCAGCGCTATAATATGAATACTAATTATTACTGTTATTATTGTTGTTATCATTATTATTATATACGATTGATTCGGAATATGCTTCGTTGTTGTTGTTTTTTCCCCCTTTTCATAGAGATTGCTTTGTATGACAGAAGATACTATGAATAGTGTTTTCGAGTCCTTGGTGATTCTCTCTGTACTCTGTCAGTTTCTGAATTTGGTTCTGATTTTTGAATCAAGGTACAGTCTCATAGTGTGCATTTCCTTTTCGAATTTTCCATTTCAAAGAACCCAGTTGGCTGTCGCACGGGCTGACAATAACTTGGGTAACTTTCGCCCTGAGTGTTTCAAGAGCCGGGCCCAATAGCCGAGTGGTTAAAGCGTTGGACTTTCAATATGAGGGTCCCGGGTTCGAATCTCGGTGACGGCGCCTGGTGGGGAAAGGGTGGAATTTTTTTCCGATCTCCCAGGTCAACATATGTGCAGACCTGCTAGTGCTTGAACCCCCTTCATGTGTACACGCAAGCAGAAAATCAAATACGCATGTTAAAGATCCTGTAATCCATGTCAGCGTTCGGTGGGTTATGAAAACAATAACATACCGAGTATGCACACCCCCGAAAGTGGAGTATGGCTGCCTACATGGCGGGGTAAAAACGGTCATGCACGTAAAAGCCCACTCGTGTACATACGAGTGAACGTGAGATTTGCAGCCCACGAACGCAGAAGAAGAAGGAGTGTTTCAAGAAAGGGTTGTTCTATCTTTACTTTTTTTTTCTCTCTCCCGCTCAGGGATGCCAAGAGAAGCACGACTATTTCAAGAACAACACCGCCCCTTGGTCTGCCTTCCGCTCAGATGACTACGGCTACACCCGTATGACCATCAACAACGCCACCCACCTCTACATGGAGCAGGTGTCTGTTGAACAGGTGGGCGAGGCAAGGGAAAGTGGGGCGAGGGGATCGGGGACAGGTGGGGGTGAAGGAATGCTTTTTTTTTTTTTTTTTTTTTTTTTTTTTTTTAGAAGCAGAGTTAGTTAACTCACTCAGTACGGCCAGTCCTCTCTTCTCCTCTACACAGACCCCTCGGATGTCCAGTGGGTGTCTGAATGACCCAACCTTTAGCTTCCGTCGTCAGAATTGTGGTATTTGTCACATTCACCTTTTCAGTATAAGAGCCTTCCGCTTGCAATATTTTGATGATGGTAATTGGGGTGAAACGCTGTTAACGTCGTCTATTTTGCCGTTCGTATGGAGAGAGTTAATTAAGGTAGTAGACGATTGAACTGAGCAGAATGTTGCTGATCCAGAAACTGGTGAATATGCAGTTGAATCAATTTTTCATTTGTGAATGTAAAAAGCAGTAAAGGGGACTGGGTATTTGGCTGTTTTCGTCGTTTTTAGCAATAAAGGTACGTGTGAATTTGTTTCTTTTTCCTTGTTTGTTTTTCTCTTTGAAATGAAAGAAAGCATAGAGGCAAGAAAAGCTTTGGAGCACAAATAAGTTGGTTTTTGTGACAATGTATGACCGAAGTACAAAAAGTACAAAAACTACTGTTTCTTCGTATGTGTTGATTTCCTGTTAAGTGGGTGGACAAAGACTTGCAGATAACTGCAGACCTTTTCGCTAGCTTCTTTATTCCTTAATTTTCTCCATACGAACGGCGAAAGAGACGACGTTAACAGCGTTTCACCCCAATTACCATCATCAAAATATTGCAAGCGGAAGGCTCTTATACTGAAGAGGTGAATATTGACAAAGAATACCACAATTCCGACGACGAAAGCTAAAGGTTGGGTCATTCAGACACCCACTGGACATCCGAGGGCTCTGTGTAGAAGAGAAGAGAGGACAGGCCGTACTGAGTGAGTTAAATAAGTAAAAATAATGCCGGACTTCACAAAGGACTTCAGTTTCACTGATCTTCACTGACAATTTGCATGTCACTTCGCCCTTCCAAAAGGCCTGCAGTGAACTGGGATCGTGACTTTCGATCGCTGACTGATCATCCGAGAACTGATTGCTGATGACCAAATTAAACTGATCCTGTGTGCATACGTGGTGTTTGATATGACTATCAGGTACAGGTTCGTTTTGAATCTGTGTGCGTCCACTTCTCTCTCACTATGTAGAGGCATCTTGTAACGTACGGTACGGTTCGTTTTGAATCTGTGTGCGTCCACTTCTCTCTCACTATGTAGAGGCATCGTGTAAAGTATGGTGTCACAGACTGCATAACGAATGTGACGTGTATCGTATCCAAGTCAGTCAGACAGACAGAACGTAAAGACATCTATCAGGTAACGTCCACAGAAACTAACACATCTATCTGGTAACGTCCACAGAAATAACACATCTGTCTATCTGGTAACGTCCACAGGAACTAACACATCTATCTGGTAACGTCCACAGGAACTAACACATCTATCTGGTAACGTCCACAGAAACTAACACATCTATCTGGTAACGCCCACAGAAACTAACACATCTATCTGGTAACGTCCACAGAAACTAACACATCTATCTGGTAACGTCCACAGGAACTAACACATCTATCTGGTAACGTCCACAGAAACTAACACATCTATCTGGTAACGCCCACAGGAACTACTAACACTTATCTGCATGTTGAACGGCTGAGGTAAGACAGAAAGTAAAGACATCTATCTGGTAACGTTCACAGAAACTAACAAAAAAAAAAGGTCTGCAGTTATATGCTCGTTGAATGGCTGAGTTATACATCTAAACAGCATGTAGCTCTCTGTGACTTACAGTTGAGGATTGCGCTACAGAAACGTTTCACTGTCGTGTACACCTTGCCTACAGATTGGTTGTGCTTGTTCTTTGCTTCAGGATGGCAAGATCATCGACAGTTTCTGGCTGAAGAAAGACCACCATGGCGCCTACCCTCCTCGTGCCTAGGCCCGCAGTGCCATGGAGAACTGAGCTGCCGGTACCAGCGTAGCTCAGCTGAAGCCGGATGCAATGAAAGACGTCTACCGGCTGATTTTTGTGGAAGATGGGAACAGTGGACTGTAGTTGCTGGTGCTGTTTTGGCCAGGTCAGATCAGATTCTACCATTGTTCTACTAACGATATTAACTAGCTCGTAACTTTCACTAATCTTAACTCGGACCTTGACTAAACGTAACCTTGACTAACAGTGATCGTTCTTCATTCAATCGACACATCAGTCTTGAGCTTCCTTTCGCACTATCACTTCCAACATTACAGGCCAGTCTGGCTCAAATTATGAATCGGATTGGGTTTCAGTTACGCGCATTTTGTTTATTAACTCGCTGCACTCAACCGTGACATAGTACATTAAAGTTAGGGAATACGTTGTATCAATGGAACCCCAAACTGTGCCGCCGAATTCTATGAAAAAAAATATGCAAGACGCTGGAAAAGAGAATGCCAAATAACCATGGTCGATTGTTCCTTCCTATAATCATTTTCATGACTACATCACAAAGACAAGTTCAGAATAACTTCACATTTGACAATTCCTTTTTTCTTTTTTTTTAATACTTTTTTATGCCAGTTACAATTTTTTGCCAGAATTTTCTTCAAACTGAGCATTGTTTTGAATTCATTGGTTTAGGGACGTGATTACCTTTATCACAACAGTCTTGGCAGGTTGGGGAGGTTGTGTCTTTGGTTATGGTTAGTATGAACTGGGGTTTGTGCCAGGGTTTGGTGTTTCGGCATTATTCATTAATTCAACATGGGCTTTGTTCCGTGGTTAGGGTTTCAGCATTATTCAGTTATGCAGTCGGGGATTATTTCGGGGTGTGGGCTGTCAACATTAGTTGGTTGTTCATATCAAACTTGCCATTCAATATAGATTAGGGTTTGGGATCTGTTTGAATATTCAGTCAGATATCATCTTTTGTGAATCTACTACCCAAAGAAGTAATATATATATTTTTTGTTGTTGTTGTTGTTGTTTTTTGCGTCAGATCTCCAGTACAGGTAAAGTCTAGTCCGTCTTTGGGGTCATAGAAGTGAGACTGTATTGCTTCGATGGCATTAATTTGGAATGTTTTTTCACACTTAAGCGAACCAGTAATACATGCTAAGTTTGATCAGATTTAATGAGTAACCTATACTAATGGCATATCCTAGAGTTCGTACGTTCTCGTAGGTGTGTTTAACTGGGGGTTTTTTTTTGTTGATGTTGTTGTTTTTTTGTTGTTTTTTTTGTGTTAAATTTCCTTAACTTTATTTCAACATTAGTGAGACAATAATTCATATGGCATAGTGTTAATGGCAATGATCTTTTACATAATGAAATATACACTTAGCTGTTATTTGAAACGGGAAGACCTTACCAATAGGCTGCACTTCACATCATAGGTTTTCTTTTATTATACAAGTAACACGACACTTCAGATGATCAAAACCAACAACAACAACAACAACAACAAATCCATGGCTCTTCACGGCATGTTTTTCATGCTTTCTTAATATGTTTAAACACAAAAACTCACAAAAAGCCACTACAATACAATGAAAGAAACATCCAAACTATTTGGTCCACAGAAGTTTTACCTAGGATGAATGACGTAATGTTCAGAAAAATGTAAAGGTTGTGTAAAATGTCTCCTTGGTTTTTGCTGCGGTACGTATTACAGAAAGCTTTAAATCTCTCCTTCTCTCTCCCCCCCCCTCTCCCCGCCACTCTCTCTCTCTCTCTCTCTCTCTCTCTCTCTCTCATATATATATATATATATATACCTCTCTCTGTGCATGGCCGAATGTGTATATAAACACTGTGTAACAGTTCTGGCAAGTTTGCAGGTTTGCTTTTCATGCATTGTTTTGTTTTTCTTTATTTTTCACTAATGTATATTTTCATGATTGAATCTGTAACAACACATTGATTGTTTCTAACTTTGGTTGTATTTTATTCAATCGTATTAGATGAAAAAACGCAGTTGCATGCTATTTTTTTAAGCTTTATGTACAGTGTTGTTGTTATTTTTAAATTATCAATTGAAATTATATATTTTACATGAAATAAAGATGACAAAAGGAAGGGGTTTTTGTACTACCCTTCTCTCTCTCTCTCTCTCTCTCTCTCTCTCTCTCTCTCTCTCTCTCTCTCTCTCTCTCTCTATCTATCTCGATTTCACGCGCGCGCGCACACACGTGAAAATCAAAGTCGTGCAGTGTGCGTGGAGCAGGAATTTTGTTTTATGTCCCGTCACACATATCGGTGATTGAAGACATTTTGTTAATGTATTTATGAATACATTTGAGTATTATCGGTTAGAAGGGGCGGAAGATGTGAATGAATGGAAGGTTGCGGGGGGAAACTGGGCAAATGAGAGTGAAATGAGTGTGAAATTTGACCCAAAAAAAAAAAGAAAGAAAAAAAGTGCAGTGTGTGTGAGTGTGTGTGTGGGCGCGTGCGGTGTGTGTTTTGATTCAAAGTAATATTTATCAAATAAAAAAACAAACAAAAAAAAACAAAACAAAGTGATTGTAGATAAAAGCAAAATGCTCACCAAACTAACTGAAGCACAGAATGACCGGACAAAGTACCGAAACAAAATGTGTGTGGGCTTTAAATTGTTTGAGCCCTCGTTTTGATCAGTGTCTCATGCTTTGGAAAAGACTTTAGGGGGAGAAAAGGCTACTTTTCGCGCATGGTTTACTCTCTCCATACGAACGGCGAAAGAAAAGACGTTAACAGCGTTTCACCCCAATTACCACCATCAAAGGATTGCAAGTGGAAGGCTCTCATACTGAAGGGGTGAATGTTGACAAAGAATACCACAGTTCTGACGACGGAAGCTAAAGGTTGGGTCATTCAGACACCCACTGGACATCCGAGGGGTATGTGTAGAGGAGAAGAGAGGACTGGCCGTACTGAGTGATTTAAGCCATGTTGAATGCTCGGTTCCATTATCTACGCGTTTTGTAGTTCGGTTGTCCCAGAATAGTGTCAGGTATTGTGGAATGATTTTTTGTGTGCTGAGTTGTTTGGTTTTTGTTGTTGTTGTTGTTGTTTGTTTGTTTTTTGTTGGTTTTTTTTTTTAGGACTGCATCTGTGTTCTTGAATAATGTCGTGATAAGATATCCCAATGGAGTGATGGCCTAGAGGTAACACGGCCACATAGGAACTGCAAGAGAATCTGAGCGCGCTGGTTCGAATCACGGCTCAGCCGCCGATATTTTCTCTCCCTACACTAGACCTTGAGTGGTGGTCTGGACGCTGGTCATTCGGATGAGACGATAAACCGAGGTCCCGTGTGTAGCATGCACTTAACGCACGTAAAAGAACCCATAGCAACAAAAGGGTTGTTCCTGGCAAAATTCTGTAGAAAAATCCACTTCGATAGAAAAAACAAATAAAACTGCACGCAGGAAAGAATACAAAAAAATAGGTGGCGCTGTAGTATAGCGTATAGTGTTGTGGAGGTAACGTGGGTAACATATTATATCTGAGTCTTGATTCAAACGTCACACTGTTATCGGGAGGTAAAACGTAACACATTTTTTTTTTAGTATGATTCAAATACCACCATGTTATGGGGGGTTCGGGGGGTGGGGGGGGTCAAGGGGAGAGGGGGGCGTGTAACACACTTCTGGGCGGTGGTTTTGTATTCTTTACCAAATTGCTACATGAAATTTTTTTTTTTTTTAAACATAATATAAAGAACACAGTCGATGAGATTTAGATTAGAATCTGGAAGACATAAAGCTATCGTTCCAACCTTCCTTTCTCTGTCTAACAACAAAAGCAAAACGTAAAACGTACTAAACATTAGCTGTTTTACTTCCTCACAACAGCACATTATTGTAACAAACAAATGTTGTTTCATGTCAACGTGAATTCTTTTTCACCCATTTGTATGGGCATGTACGTTGAACATGCGCATCTTTTATAGCAGTGAAAAAGTTCAACGCCTATAAAACTTTATCACCGCGTGTGCGTCCGTGTATGTATGTATACCTATGTGCGCACGAGCGCATGCTCTCTCTCTCTCTTTCTCTCTCTCTCTCTCGCTCACACACATACACACACACACACACATATATATATATATATATATACATATATATATATATATATATAGAGAGAGAGAGAGAGATATATATATATATATATATATATATGTGTGTGTGTGTGTGTATGTATGTATGTGTGTATATATATATATATAACATAATCTCTTCTCTCTCTCTCTCTCTCGATCACACACACACACACACACACAAACAAACAAACACACCAGAACAAGCACAAACACACAGAAAAAGAAATCCTGCTATCGTTCTTATCTCTCCCAGAAGATTTATCCCAGGATTTTCCACGGAAATTTGATGGGAGCTTTTTTTCTCCTCTCCATTTCCGTCTTTTTTTTCTTCTCAAATTCCGCCTCTGCTGATAAAGACCTTGTGTCCAAACCTTCCTTTTGTCAGCGCTTTTTTTTTCCTTCCTTTCGGTTTTTGTTGTTGTTGATGTCGGCTAACACTGCTGGTTAGTTTGTTCGGTTACTGTCATTGGTTGGTTGTTGTAGGCAGAGCATCACACGTCTACAATACTGTGTATATATGAACATTGTGCACAAGAAGAAAAAAAAAACTCGGTCTGATGTTATATTGAAGAGGAAAATGGCAGGATGCTTGAGACGCTTTTCTGCCAATACCCTATTCGTAGGGGGCCAGGGTTCGATTCCCGCTCTCGCCATTTCTCCAAAAGTTTGTCAGGGAAATCAGACCGGGCATATAGTCTTTCGGAAGGGACGATAAACCGAAGTCCCGTGTGCAGCACGCACGGCGAAAGAGACGACGTTAACAGCGTTTCACCCCAATTACCATCATTGAAATATTGCAAGCGGAAGGCGCTTATACTGAAGAGGTGAATGTTGACAAAGAATACAACAGTTCTGACGATGGAAGCTAAAGGTTGGGTCATTGAGACACCCACTGGACATCCGAGGGGTCTGTGTAGAGGAGAAGAGAGGACTGGCCGTACTGAGTGAGTTAAAACAGAGTCCATAGCAACAAAAGTGTTGCCCTCTGACAAAATTCCGTAGAAGGAATCCACTCTGATAGGTACACATATATAGACCTATATGCATGCATGCACTCAAGGCCTGACTAGCATGCTGGTTTATGCTGCTGGTCAGGCGTCTGCCAAGTAGATATGGTGTATCGTATATGGATTTGACTGAACGCAATGTCAAAGCAAACTGCAGTAAAGATGAACATCATTGTGTCTTGCTTAACTCACTCAGTACGGCCAGTCCTCTCTTCTCCTCTACACAGACCCCTCGGATGTCCAGTGGGTGTCTGAATGACCCAACCTTTAGCTTCCGTCGTCAGAATTGTGGTATTCTTTGTCAACATTCACCTCTTCAGTATAAGAGCCTTCCGCTTGCAATATTTTGATGATGATAGTTGGGGTGAAACGCTGTTAGCGTCGTCTCTTTCGCCGTTCGTATGGAGAGAGTTAATAAGTTCAGTGCTGCCATGGGATGGGGTAATAGTACGCATTTTTAAAGCGAATTGTCGTATCAGCCATATCTCTTTGATTTACAGACTTCAAACTTTGCACAAACAGCCATGTTAATGTACTTACATGTGTACATTATTTCATGCAGATATATTCAGTAATTATTTAGAAACAAAAGATAGCACAAAAAAGAAAGAAAGAAAGAAAAAGAAACATACAAACAAAACGCAGTTGTCCACCTTGAACAATACATCTTGGAGCCGTGCTTTGGGATATATATATATATATATATATATATATATATATATATATATATATATATATATATATATATATGATAGTCAGTTGTGTCCGACTATGACCATCAGAACAGCAGAGGAGGCAACTGCTGTTCCGACTATTTGGGCTAGAATTTGATGATAGTGGAGAGTGTCTTGCCCAAGTTACATCCCCACTCTCTCGACCAAGAGGGTTTTAGGACAGTCGACGTTGGGATGGTTCCCAAAGGGCCAACTTGCCCACAAGGCTGCAGCACTAAGAGCCACTGCAATTTTGCCTCCTAGTTTGAGAGTCATAGTCCTTCACAAAAGACTAAGCTGTAAATGATTTCCCATTGACTTGAGAAATCATTGATAATACAGCTCTCACTTTGCTTTGGGGTATACTGCTGGTTCAAACGGTCATGCCATGCGTATGTCCCCCAGGTCAATGTTCCCCAAAATCTCCTTTGAAAGTTTCATCCAGCTCAAAGTTCCCCCAGGTCTATATTCCCCCAAATTTCCTTTTACCGTTACAGCCAGGTCAGATTTCCCCCAGGTCAAAATTACCCCAAATTTCCTTTTACCGTTTCAGCCAGGTCAGATTTCCCCCAGGTCAAAATTACCCCAAATTTCCTTTTACCGTTTCAGCCAGGTCAGATTTCCCCCAGGTCAAAATTACCCCAAAATTTCCTTTTACCCTTTCAGCCAGGTCAAATTTCCTCCAGGTCTATGTTCCCCAAAAATTTCCTTTTCCTGCATTCACGCACGCACCATCCCACCCCTACTCCCCTTTCCCCGCCACTCCCCACACACATAACACACTCACAAGTGTGGCATTAGTCAGTCACACGTCAAGTTTAGTAGAATAACACGTTGCAAGGGAACCACCACTAGTTCAGATTCTTGTTTTAACTCTCTCCATACGAACGGCGAAAGAGACGACTTTAACAGCGTTTCACCCCAATTACCATCATCTAAATATTGCAAGCGGAAGGCTCTTATATTGAAGACGTGAATGTTGACAAAGAATACCACAATTCTGACGACGGAAGCTAAAGGTTGGGTCATTGAGACACCCACTGGACATCCGAGGGGTCTGTGCAGAGGAGAAGAGAGGACTGGCCGTACTGAGTGAGTTAATCTTTGGTGTTCGCATGCGGACGATTGAAAAAAAGAAAAGAAAAAAAAAAGCAAAAAAAAAAAAAAGCGTCAATTCCTTGCCCCCAGACGCTCGCTTTGCATGACTGACAAATACCAGCCATTCCTTGACACAATAAAACGTGTCTCATCTGTCGTTTGAGATGTCATGAGAGTCTCAGTTTCAGTTCCAGTTTCAAGGAGTCATCATAGAGGTGTGGATTAATCCATTCACGCTATAATTCTTTTTTTTTTAAACACTACAACATCAAAACAGAAAAAAATGGGGGATCTATACCTGCCCTACGCTAAGACAAAATAAAGAAACAAAAATAGTGTGTACATACCTATGAGAGGATTTACACACGGTTCTCTTCAAAACGTCTGACGTGCGATCTAGGAACCCTTAACCTTATCATGCATTTGTCTCTGCGATGTCCCCATTTCAAAAAAAACTTCTTAGGGTATTGGGGGTTTTTTTGTTTGTTTTTTTATATACAAAGTATACTTCTTATTCCCCCCTCCCCCGTCCCCCCGTGCTATTGGGCGTAATGATAACGACACGTAGCGCTGTCGGGAGGTGCCCATATATAAGGTTGGGAGGGCCATGTCACAAGCCCAGTGGAGTCTACTGCTACTGTCCCCAGTTTTGTGGCCCTGTCCACGTGCAAAACGAAATTCACGATAGTTAGTTTTGCACAATGAGCTGATGCAAGTCTCTGTGTGTGTGTTGGGGGTGGGGGGTAAGGGGGGGGAGAGGGAAGGGTGGAACGGGTGTGATTGGTTCGCGAGAACAACATCATGTTTTCTAAACCAATCGGCTGTCAGTTTACAAGCTCAACACCAAAGCCAAGATCTTCCGCAAAAGTGACGAAGCGAGTGTGGGACGCCAGCAAGTGTGTGACTTCTCTGTAGTTTACAATGATTATTATTATTATTAATTAGGTGAATACACGTCAAATTTTTTCAATATGACTTGGTAAGTATGGTATCAAGGTGGATACCGAGAGTGGAAAGAACTGCCCTGTGTCTTAATGCCATTCGCCGTTGGTTGCGCTGAAGAGTAAAGGTAAGTTCATTTCGGGCCGTTGCACAGTGTCCGTCCGTTAATGAATGTCGTGCGTGCCTGACTTGTTTTTCAGCAGGATTTCCCGAAATGCTGTCATTATTTTGATGTCGAACACTCGTTAGGACTTCACCTTCCTCACCTTACCTCACCTCACCTCAGGCCCATAACTACAGAGTAGTGGTTGGGGGGCAACCTGAGGACCGCAGACGCAACCTCCCTTCTCCATCTGTCTCTGTCACTGCAGCCACCGGCAGCAGCTCACGTGTATGGAGTCAGGTCCATTGTTTGATGTTCTCATGCCAGTTCTTCCGCTGTCTTCCTCTTCTTCTCCCGCCCTCGATGGTGCCTTGCATGATTGTTTTGGACAGACAGGTGTGTCGAGTGTTGGGCCCAAACTATATTAACTTGCGTCTCTTCACAGTTGAAAGGAGAGGTTCCTGAGGTCCAGCAAGGTTCTTAATTCTGCTCCGTATATATCGCCTACCCTCCTGGCCAAATGCCTTCTCTCATGTCGAACACCTGTTGAACATAAGTTTCCACCTTCCCGTCTCCTAACCACACCCTCATGTCGAATAGTCTAAAGAAAGCCCCCTCTCTCCGCTCCTCTGGCCACCCACTCACCACCCCCTACCCCTTCGCCTTCCCCATGTGAACTGTCATCCAAGGGACTCGAGCCTCAAACCCCATTCCCCTCTTTGTGCCGAGCACTCTTCGGAAAGACATCTATCTCCCACTCCCCTCCCCTTTGTTCTATTGCAATCTATTACTCTTTTTGTCACAACAAACTCCTCTGTGTGAAATTCGGGCTGCTCTCCACAGGGAAAGCGCGTCGCTACACTGAGAACACCGCCTTTTTTCTCTTTTTTTTTTAAATAGTATTTTTCTGCCTGCAATTTTATTTATTTTCCTATCGAAGTGGCTTATCCCACTGAATTTTGCCAGGGACAAATCTTTTGTTGCCGTAGATTCTTTAACGTGCGCTGAGGGCATGCTGCACACGGGACCTCGGTTTATCGTCTCATCCGAATGACTAGCGTCTAGACCACCACTCAGGGTCTAGTGGAGGGGTAGAAAATACTGGCGACTGCGGGAATCGAACCAGTGCGCTCAGATTTTCTCGCTTTCCAGGCGGACGCGTTACCACCAGGCCGACACTCCACATCAGACGGGCGCAATAGCCGAGTGGTTAAAGCGTTGGACTTTCAATCTGAGGGTCCCGGCTTCGAACCTCGGTAACGGCGCCTGATGGGTAAAGGGTGGAGATTTTTCCGACCTCCCAGGTCAACATATGTGCAGACCTGCTTAGTGCCTGAACCCCCTTCGTGTGTATACGCAAGCAGAAGATAAAATACGTACGTTAAAGATCCTGTAATTCATGTAAGCGTTCGGTGGGTTATGGAAACAAGAACATACCCAGCATGCACACCCCCGAAAGCGGATTATGGCTGCCAACATGGCGGGGTAGAAAAAAAAAAAACCGTCATACACGAAAAAGCCCACTCGTGTATATATATATACGAGTGAACGTGGGAGTTGCAGCCCACGAACGCAGAAGAAGAAGACAGTCATCAGATTTCCCACCCCCCCACCCCCCTCGCCGCTCCCCTCCCCCCACACTCCCAAATCGAGTAGTTGTAGGAAAAAAATTCACCCCCCTCCCCCACCCCCTTTCCTCCTCGCACCGCCCCCACCCCCTACCCCATGTAGAACAGTGAGGGACTTGACCCTAACCCCTCCGTCCCCCCATGTCTTGCAGTCGTTGGAATGACTTCTTTCTCTCCGCACCCTCTCCCTCCACCTCATGTCGAGAAAACGTGCACCTCTACCCCCTGCCAAAAGCAGTAGCAGATTTATCCGTGCTTGTTTTTTTTTCAGTCATTGTTATTTACCAATCATTTATGAAGTGTTAAATCAAGAGTTCCAGGTGAACATTCACCACCAGAGACAGGAACTGGAACACCCTGAGCGACACTCTTGTTCGCTGGGTCGGCGGAGGAGTTTTAGCGTCTCCTCCCCCCCACCCCGTTCCTGCAACTCCACCACCACAGCCACCCCTTCCCCAATTAAAGAAAGTAGTAGGGCCATGGTTAAGGTTTCCTGCAGGATTCGGCATCATGCTAGGGGCCACTGAACGGTCCCTGGCTGGTTGGGTCACGTAGTTTATAGCGTATATCTTTTTTCTTCCTGCACGAGAAAAGGATCATCCTTTAGTTCCCTAGGTCTATGCTTCCCTTAACTGACTTTTTGTCGGGTCTACTTAGGTTTTCTGGTGTGTGTTTTTTCCCCAGGTCAGTGTAGGGGCCATGCTGTGGACCGTTGAATTGTGACTTAATTCTTAATTGTTTTTCTTACGCTTGTTTTGGTATTTTCGGCAGTTGATTCGTTGTTTTGAGTAGTCAGTTCGAAAATTGCAGTATTTGTGGGGTTCCTTGGCCCTCGGCTTGTCCGATACCCGCCTTCTTACAGTCTGTCGCAGGCGAGCATGGTTCCTGGGAGTGCGCGCGCGCGCACACACACACACACACACACACACACACACACACACACTACCACACACACACGCACGCACGCATACACACACACCCGCAGACACATGCGGGGGTTTTTTTAGTTTTTCTTTTTTTACAATTATTGTTCAAGCAGTGGCAGTATGGATATGGTCTCTTGAAATTGCACACGTCTGTGCAATGAGGACATAGACGTCTGGAAGACTGACCCATCTTTGAATTAGCTGTAGAGAGCGTCTTTGTACACAAAATACAAATATATCCAGAAATGTTAGGAAGAGATGACTCGCCTAGTTCAGCGACGAACCAAGCACGCTTCTAGAAGTCTTTCTATGCAATGAAAAATCGAGGTTGCTCTAAAGTAGAGGAACACACACACACACACACACACACACACACACACACACACGGGGTGAGGAGGGATTCCATACGTTCAAAACTCTGAAGACATAATGCTGAATCAATCTTGTAGCTCTAAGCTCAATTGATTTCATAGTCTTGTATGACCATGAGCTGGTCGGTGATAGAAAAAGGAGGATCTGTCATGAGGGTTGCAGTAATTACGTAGTTCGTTTCTCTTTGGCTTGTCTTTATTACCGTGTTCACGGTCCGTAATCGGTAAGCATAGTTCCCGGCGAGATCTTCCTACGTTTTTTCGCATCTGTAGCGAGATTCGGTGGATAGTGATTGAAGTTAGGGTTTCCCTGCAGGGTTCGGCATCATGAACGGTCCCTGGCTGGCCGGGTCACATAATCATAATTGTTATCCTTCTGTATACCTACGTTTGAAGTTGGTTTTTCCGACATCTTTTCTTTGTCGTTCATTGGTATTCGAGTAGTCAGTGCAAAAATTACAATACTTTGGTTCGTTTGCTCTGGGTTTGTCTGATTTCCGTCTTCTTACAGTCCTCCTCCAGAGAGCTTGGTTCCTTTGTTTACACACACACATACGCGCGTGTGCGCGCAGGCACGTACTCACGCACGCAAATTATCGAGTTCTTTTTAAAAAAAAAATTTTTTTTTTTTTTCATTTGTCAGCAACATTTCTGCGAAAGCTCTGGCAGTTTTTTCGATGGTCGGCCTTTATTTTTCTTTTTTTCTCAGTCGGCCAGTTTGTGAATCATTTGTGAAGCGTAAAACCAAACGTTCAAAGTGAATATAAACCACTAGTTTAACACTGAGTGACTCTCTTGTCCCCTGGGTCGGTGGAGTACTTAATATTGTCTATCCACCCCGTTTCTGCAACTCTACCACCACCCCTCCACAACAGCGTCTATCCACCCCGTTTCTGCAACTCTACCCCACCCCTCCACAACAGCGCCTATCCACCCCGTTTCTGCAACTCTACCACCACCCCTCCACAACAGCGTCTATCCACCCCGTTTCTGCAAATCTACCACCACCCCCTCCACAACAGCGTCTATCCACCCCGCCCCGTTTCTGCAACTCTACCACCACCCCTCCACAACAGCGTCTATCCACCCCGTTTCTGCAACTCTACCACCACCCCTCCACAACAACAACAAACGTTTGACAGGATTCTCGTCAGGGTTCCCTAGTGGATTCAGCATTATGCTTGGGGCCGCTGAAACGGTCCCTGGCTGGCCGGGTCACGTAGTCTATAGTGTTTGTTTTTTTTGTTTTTTTCTTTTTACTACACGTAAAAGGAGTCCTCAGCATGTTCCCCCTTGGCCTATGATCAGCCAGGTCTACGCTTCTCTGACTTGACTTTGTCAGGTCTGATTAGGGTTTTCTGGGTCTATGTTTTCCCAGGTCCCAGATCAGCGTAGGTGTCTTACGGGTTCCGCTGAACGCTCACTGGCTGGTTGGGTGTCTTCATTCATATTGTGTTTCTTCTTTAAGTTGGCCTTTTCGACAACAGTTCCGCTGTACATCAGCATTTGAGTAATCAGTTCGAAATTTACAATACTTGAGTGGTTCTTTGGCCCTCGGCTTGTACGACTCCCGCTTTCTTTCCCGCAAGAATGGCTCCTGGAAGTGTTTACTTACAGTCATACTTGGACACTCGCACACGCACGCGCGCGCACACACACACACTCACTCACTCACTCACTCACTCACTCACTCACTCACTCACTCACTCACACACACACACACACACACACACACACACACACACACACAATTTTCTTTTTCTTTTTCAAATCAATGGCAGCATAGATCTGTTCTCTTGTGCTTATGTCTGTTTAGTGTGGGCATGGACGTCCGAAAGCTCAAGATCCAGTCTTAAGTTGGCCGTAAAAAGCGTCTTTATATGATACAGACAAGCATATCATTAAAAAAAAAAAAAATAATAATAATAATAATAAATAAAAAATTAAAAACGAGAGGAAAAAAGGAAGAAAAAAAAACCGACTCAAGTAGTTCAGCGATGAATCAAGCACACTTCTAGAAGCCTTTCTGTGCGATGATAGATCGATGTTGTTCTGAGGAGGAGTAAAGCACGTACGCACGCACGCACGCATGCACACACACACACACACACACGCATGCACACACACACATACACACACACACTGAAAGGGGATTGTCCATATGTTAAAAACAGGGAAAATGTTTTCAATCAGACTTGTGGCTCGAAGCTCAGTTTATTTCATTGCCTTGCTTGAGCCAGAGCCAGCTGGTGATAGAAAGAAAAGAGTAGGGTCTTGCTCATTTACAAGATAATGAAATTATTTCCTTTTTCGTATGGCATTCAAGGAGTCTGTAAGAGTTGCAGGAAATGCGTAGTTGGTTTCTCTTTGGCTTGTGTTGATTACTGTGTCGACTGTCCCATCTCCTGTGCACATGGTTCCCGGCGATGTTTTCCTATTGCTCATTTACAAGGTAATGAAATTATTTCCTTTTTCGTATGTCATTCAAGGAGTCTGTAAGAGTTGCAGGAGATGCGTGGTTGGTTTCTCTTTGGCTTGTGTTGATTACTGTGCTGACTGTCCCATCTCCTGTGCGCATGGTTCCCGGTGATGTTTTCAAACGTTTTATTTTATTTTTTAAATTTTTGCTATAAGCAAGGTCTAAGCGCTTTACAATCCAATACCTAAAGTGAAACAAGAAAGCATATAAAAAGTAGCAGAAACATAAAACAGAATCATTAATATTATAAAAACAATGCATAAAACTCACAAAGTAACACGCTATCAATACTACAACTGTTACGCTCCAACACTCACACTAACACACACGCACAGACACACACATGATTAAACGGCTGATATGACAGCAATTTTCACTTAGAATACATACATGTAAAAAGGAACATAATTGTAATCTGCATGCCACAGATTTTGTAAAAATTGTAAAATAAAATTTTGGGTAAAAAATCGGGTCATTATCCCTTTCGAACCACACTACCACCATCCATCTACCCAGAGTTTTTGTTTTTACATAATGGCTGCGAGATTTGGAGGAGTATGTTTGAGGTTGGGAGGTTTCTGCAGGATTCGGCATCATGATAGGGGCCGCTGAATGGTCTGTGGCTGGCCGGGTCACCTGAGTCGTCATTGTTTTCCTTCTGTACGTTTTAAGTTAGCTTTTTCGGTAACTATTTATTCGTTCATTGGCATTCGAGTAGTCGGTGCGAAATTTAAAAAAAAAGATCATGTGGTTCAATTTACCCTCGAAGTGTTCTATTCCTGCCTCCTTACAGTCTGCTGCGACCTTGGTTCCTGGGAGTGTTCACACACACACACACACACACACACACACACACACACACACAACAGAAGGACACAAAATGCACTCACACACACACATACAAAACACACACACACACACACACAAAACACACAAAAAATGCATACACGCACACACATACAAAACACGCACACGCACACATGAACGCGCACACATGTGTGCATCCACACACAATACACAAATTATCTAGCAGTAAAAAAAAAAAAAAAAAAAAAAATCGTTGAGCATTTACCAATTGTTAAGTGTTGAGTCAATAGTTCCAAGTGAACATGCACAACTACACTACCAGAGACTGGAACACTTCGAGCGACACTCTTGTCAATTGGGTCGGTGGAAGAGTTTTGGCGTCTCCTTCCCACCCCGTTCAATCAACTCCACCACCACCACCACCACCACCACCCCTTCCTCGATTAAACAAAAGGGTGTACTTTGATAGGGCCATGGTTGAGGTTCACTGCAGGATTCAGCATCATGCTAGGGGCCGCTGAACGGTCCCTGGCTGGCCGGGTCACGTAGTTCGTATTGCTGTTTCTTCCTGCACGAGAAAAGGGTCATCTTTACGTTCCCCTAGCTGTGTGATCACCCAAGTCTAGTTCCTCTGAATTCATTTTCAGTCAAGTCTGATTGGGTTTTTTGGGTCTTTATTTTCCCAGGTCAGTGTAGAGGTCAGCATACGGGTCGCTGATTGGCCCTTTGCTGCCCGGTGACTTAATTTTAAGTTGACCCGCTCGGTAATTCTTTCGTTGTACGTTGGCCTTCGAGAAGTCAGTGCGAAAAATATAACACTTGTGTGGTTCGTTTGCCCTCGGCTTGATCGATTCTTTTATTCCAGTGATTATGTTCCCTTTGAGTGTTTGCGCGCGCACATAACCCCCCCACCCCACCCCCCCACCCCCCCCACCCCCCCACACACACACACAGATATATGGCATATAAATAAATATATATATATATATATAAATTCAATCAATGGTAGCATAGATCTGATCTCTTGCACATGTCTGCAGTGGGGGCATGGACGTCCGAAACCTTGAGACCCAATGTTAAGTTGGCCGTTAAAAGCGTCTGTACATACAAGGTACAGACAAACCTGTATATCCAGAAAGTCTATGAAGAGTTAACTCGCGAAGCTCAGCGTTGAACCAAGCACGCTTCTGTCTTTTTGGCGATGATAGCTTGAGGTGGTTCTGAAGTAGAGCCCCCACCACGCCCCCCCACCCGTCCCCCCACTCCTCCCCCAAACCTCCTCACCAACGCACACGCGTGCACATACACGCACAAAGGATGAGGAGCTGGTGGGGGGGGGGAGCGGGGGGGGGGGGGGGGAGAGAGAGAGAGGGGTCCATATGTTCTAAACTCTGGAAACATGTGGAATCAATCATGTGATCAAAGTGGAGAGATGGCCTAGAGGTAACACGTCCGCATAGGAAGCGAGAGAATCTGAGCGCGCTGGTTCGAATCACGGCTCAGCCGCCGATATTTTCTCCCCATCCACTAGACCTTGAGTGGTGGTCTGGACGCTAAGTCATTCGGATGAGACGATAAACCGAGATCCCGTGTGCAGCATGCACTTAGCGCACGTAAAAGAACCCACGGCAAGAAAAGGGTTGTTCCTGGCAAAATTCTGTAGAAAAAATCCACCTCGATAGGGAAAAAAAAACAAAACTTGCACGCAGGAAAAAAAATACAAAAAAATGGGTGGCGTTGTAGTGTAGCGACGCGCTCTCCATGGGGAGAGCAGCCCGAATTTCACACAGAGAAATCTGTTGTGATAAAAAGCAATACAAATGCAAATAAAAAGTTCAGTTGACTTCGGCGCAATACTCGACCCAGAGCTGGTCGGTGACAGAAAGAGTAGGATCTAGCGCATCTATATAGTAGAGTAACAATATCATTCCCTTGTCTAATGACATTCTAGTACGAAAGAGTTGCTGCTGGTACATGGCTCACATCTCTTTGACTCGTCTTGATTACTGTGTTCACAGTCCGTTTTCTGTGGGCGTATTTCCAGGCGATGTTTTCGTACTTTTTTTTTTCAAGTGGCAGCTAGATTTGGTGTATAGTGCCTGAGGTTAGGGTTTCCCTGCAGTTTCAGTTTCAATTTCAGTAGTTCAAGGCGTCACTGCGTTCGGACAAATCCATATACGCTACACCACATCTGCCAAGCAGATGCCTGACCAGCAGCGTAACCCAACGCGCTTAGTCAGGCCTTGAGAAAAAAAAAGGTGAATAAATAATAGATAAGCTTACATAAATAAATAAATAAATAAATATAATATAAAAAGGTAGCAATAATAAAAAAAATAATAATAATGATAATAAATAAATAGATAAATAAATAAGACAACAATGATGATAAATAAGCAAATAAATGTAAAACATGAAGACACATTCACACATACACCCACACATACATAACAGATATGCACCAAACATGCAGTTTCACAGATATGAAAGCACAGTCAAATACATACAAACGTACATAAGCTCCAACACAAACACACACACACACACACACACACACACCACATTACCCTGCACCTCCTCTACCCCCCTCCTCCACACACTCATTTCTAGTCTACGTATCGCAGCTTCCACGGCACACACACACACACACACACACACACACACACAGTGTGTTTTGCATCAAGGTAGGGGGCCGCTGAACGGCCCGTGGCAGGCCGGATCACCCAGATTGTGATTGTTTCCATCTGTACTGACGTTTTAAATTGCCATGTTCGGCAACTATTTCGTCGTTCATTGGCATTCGAGAAGTCGGTGCGAAAATAACAATACTTGCCGTCGGCATTTCTGATTCCCGCTTTCTCACTGTTTCCGGCGACATGGTTCTTGAAGGTGGTGGTGGGAGGGTGGTGGTGGGAGGAACATATAGGGAGGATTAATGAGGCATACTTTCACCCACACTCACTCTCTCCTCATGTCAATAGCATGGCCACGTGGAGTGGTTTTTATAGAGTGTTTACTATAACCTTAGAATAAGCAGAACTAAACAGTGCATAGTATTGTATGTTTTG
>NC_134879.1:14280379-14325379 GCF_041734735.1 Babylonia areolata
GAAACTGCATGTTTGGTGTATGTCTGTTATGCATGTGTGGGTGTATGTGTGAATGTGTGTCTTCATGTTTTACATTTATTTGCTTATTTATCATCATTGTTGTCTTATTTATTTTATTATTATTATTTTATTATTATTATTACCATTACTACTACCTTTTTTTATATCATAATTATTATTTATTTATTTACTTATTTATTTATTTATGTAAGCGTATCTATTATTTATTCACCTTTTTTTTCTCAAGGCCTGACTAAGCGCGTTGGGTTACGCTGCTGGTCAGGCATCTGCTTGGCAGATGTGGTGTAGCGTATATGGATTTGTCCGAACGCAGTGACGCCTCCTTGAGCTACTGAAACTAAAACTGAAACTGAACAGCCTGCAGCAAATGCCATCTTTTGATATCGTACACAGCAGCATAGTCTGAGCACCACTGGCAATCCGTTGTGTTTTGTTGTTGCTTCTCTCTGTCTGTCTCTGTCTGTCTGTCTGTCTGTCTCTGTGTGCTCTCTCTCTCTCTCTCTCTGTCTTTCTGTCTGTCTCTGTTTGTCTGTCTGTCTCCATTGCAGATCGGCTGTTCACGTTATTTTCTTCTATGATTCCTCTGTAAAAAAAATTTTCTTGTCTGTTGATCGTATGTCTCTTTTTTTTTCTTCTTTTTTTTTTCTTCGGATCATTCCCTCGGTTAAAGTCTCCGATGACCTTTGGTTTTTATTTTAATTAAAGGGTTCGCGCCTTTCAGAGTTGGAAAAAGCCAAGCTTGACTCGGCAGCATGTTGCTGCCAGCTCAAAACTTAGCCCACATGACAAATTGTATTCCGGCGTCAAAGTCAGTGAAAACACATGAAAAAAAAACACCAACAGCGACATGTTGTGCACGCGTCACTCTGACCTCAGAGTTCGGGAGCAATCATAAGGAGAGGGGAGAGAGATAATGCTCTCGAAATTTTAATTTCATAATAATAAGTATCTGATTTGTGTGATAATTATATTGGTCTTAGCGGTCGGCGATCGAGGCTGTCAGCACCATAACTTGATTGATTTGATTTGTATATGTGTGTGTGTGTGTGTGTGTATAAGGTCTGACAACGATCAAAACTACTTTCCAGACTCCATAATCTTGAATCATGAAATGGTGAATCGTTTTCCTTATAATTTAACCGGAAGTCATGAAATCAAGTAGCCTCGTCCTATTTTCGAGAAACACTCGCATACACGCACCCGCCGCGCAAACACACACACACACACACACACACACACACACACACACACACACACAGAACGGACTGACGGACGCGCGCGCGCACGCACACACAAACACACGCACACGCACACACACTCACTCACGTCTTCTAGTTGAGATGGAAAATCAGAATTGTTTTCGTTCACTGCAATACAGTGTTGTTAATCAATCCCCGGTTTTTAAAAAAAGTATTCCAGTGAAAACCTGTAATTTGGTCAGTTTCTATTGACCCAGTAAACGATTCCCTATCACAGATATTATATTTGGACGCTAATTGTGTGTTGTGGCAAAACCACTGATCATTGAGTCTGTCAAATGTGACATTTCTCAATATTACTGGTTATCCAGTCGTTAGATCCATTATTTTCTTCTTTTTTTCTCTCTCTCTTGTGAGCATCTCTGCTGAGTCTGTTTTAAAATGGGGGGAAAAAAAAGGGGTGCTGGTTTATTGGGGTTTTTTTACGTGCTGTTGATTTCCGCTGTTGTTCTGGTGTCATAAATTGTGGAAGTCTGTTGTGTCATTGTGATCTCTTGCCGGGACCGCAGTTCAGTTCAGTTCAGTTTAGTTTCTCAAGGAGTCGTCACTGCGTTCTGACCTATCCATATACGCTGCACCACATCTCCTAAGCAGATGCCTGACCAGCAACGTAACCCAACGCGCTTAGTCAGCTGAGGCCTTGGGCCGCGGATTTTTTTTTTATCATAATAATGATAATTTGTATTTGCATTTCTTTTTATCACAACAGATTTCTCTGTGTGAAATTCGGGTTGTTCTCCCCATGCAGGGAGAGCGCATCGTTACACTACAGCGCCACCCCCTTTTTTTTGTGTGTATTTTTTCCTGCGTGCAGTTTTATTTGTTTTTCCTATCCTAATAGTAATAATAATGGTAATACTAGTAGTATATAGTAGTAGTAGTAGTGTTGATAATAATAGTAATGATAACTGTATATCCATAAACAATTAGTGTATCCGAGAGATATATCTACCACTTTACAATGTATGCGTAAACACACCAACTCCACGGAAGAAAATCTCCATCCATCTGTACTGACTTATCGAAACCGCTTTTGAAGGGTAAGCGTTTTAAACTGCGCAAAATTGAGACTCGGAAACGTGGACTATTGTAAAGGAGGTAGAGACAAGAATTCAATTTAAAAAGTTGATAATTGCACCTTTTGCCAACATTACTGGACCGGAATAGATTTGATAGACCTATGCCCCATCCACTCATCGATTGGGCGATCGCAGTGCCGCATATCAGCGCATTGGATTATGCGAAAATCAGGCAATCTGCGCTTTTTAAACTTTTTTTAAAAAAAGCAAATGTGCATAGTGTATATATATATATATATATATATATATATATATATATATATATATATATATATATATATCATATAAATTATGATCTGTCCGCACGTTCTGACATAAGTCTTGAAACTGAAACCGTGGGTGAAACTGAAACTCGCCGCAAATAAAAGAAAACGCGAACGCCAGGCATAACCTAGGCCCATGAACAGTGCAAGAACGTATCAGTAGCATTCTCTCTCTCTCTCTCTCTCTCTCTCTCTCTCTCTCTCTCTCACACACACACACACACACACACACACACACACATTTGAATAATTGTGTTAATGATGTAAGGATATGTTAATGCTTTGTATGTTATAATTGTGTCAGCGTAATGCACACATGTGTATTTGCTATTTGCACGTTTTTTGTTGTTGTTTTTGTTGTGTGTGTGTGTGTGTGTTTTGTGTGTGTTTTTATTACGATAGAATTTCTTGTGTGTTGCATGTAATAGTAGATGTGAAGAGATATCACTGGCTGGGACACCACCCCTGCCGGGATCGAGTCGACTGACTGAGTACACTCAGTCATATTTTTTGTTTGATCGTTTTACTGAATTGAGAATAGATAAAAGTGTGTGAACGCACATGATATTGCTTCCGAAAGTTACATATTTGTTTGTTTGTTTGGGGTTTGGTGTTTTTTTTGTTGTTGTTGTTGTTTTTGTTTTTTTGTTGTTGTTGTTGTTTTGTTTGTTGTTGTTGTTTTTTTTGGGGGTTTTTTTTGTGTTTTTTTGGGGGTGTGTGTGTGTGTGTGTGTTTTGGGGGGGGGGGGGTATAAATTATAACTGAGTTAAATATTTAATTATTTCTTGACTCAGTGTTTCAGTATTGTCATATATGACTGGCGTTAGAGAGAGAGAGAACTTTCTCACACCCCCTTTGCCACTTTAAACGTTGTTTTGGACGTATGGGGGAAAAAATGAGAACATGTAATTTTTTTGCATCGGGAAACAGACTAGACTGACCAATTGAAAGTCCACAACAGTAAGTTCTCTTTTCAAATCAACAGCTTTTACCAGAACGACTGGAAATAGTTTCGCTTATCATGATCATCACTGAGTACTTTCTGTCCCGACAATCGCTGAACATAATCTGAATCAGTGTAACTTCTTGAGTTAGAATGTAGCAAGAATTTCGCAATATCACCTGTTGAGCGACCAGGGATCCAATATAGATAATGTGACGTCATGGTCATGGGACCATACAATAGTGGTGTCCCTTTATTCGACTTCCGTGAAGTCGTTTGTCAACATAATCATGGCGTACTGGTTTCATCGCAACCCGTTAAAGGCTACAGCCCCTGCCACATTTGAATTACATGGAGTTTCAACAAATGATGTATCGAGGAAACTGTTTAGGTATACACAGGAAGTGTTTCTTTATTACATTCTGCATTGTTCGTGAGTAATAATAACGCTGTCATTTGAGTCGTCTGCTATCAGCAGAGTTTTGAACACTTCACACTGTTGTCAGTCCGGGACAATAACAAAAAGTTTATTTTTCAGTCCAGCTATGCAAAATAAGGAAGATGAAGTCAATATTGGATTACCGGTTTATGTTTGTCTCGACTGTATAACAGTAACCAATAACACATGGACACAGTTGACTAAATAAAGATTGCAACAGGTGCAAGTCGATGAGATAATGAGTGGAACTGGAAAGTCTGTAAATTATAAATACAACGTCGGAATGTCCCAGCATGTTGACTCATATTTTCGACTTTTCTTTAAGCCGTAGGAAAGGGTGAATGATCATCATGTCGGTTATTCCAGATAGAAAATGTTTGTGTTGTACATGAATAACAATAATACTATGCTGAAATGAACCAACATCAGGAATATATGAGTACCACTTTTATTTTTAATTAGTGAAGAAGAAATAGCAAAGTTTTTGTAAAACATCTCTCTCTCTCTCTCTCTCTCTCTCTCTCTCTCTCTCTCTCTCGCTTTCTCTCTCTCTCTCTCTCTCTCTCTCTCTCTCTCTTGCTTTTTCTCTCATGCAAGGATGCATGTGTGCACATTTACACACCTATTCACTTGAGCTTTTTTTGTTTTAAAACTGTGCAATCAAGGTGGAATAAGAATAAGACAGGACAGTCTTTTAAAAAATCTAAACAGATCCATGTCATTCACTCATAATATATTGAAAATATATAGTCTCCTGAATTATTTCTTCATAGATCAGTTGTTCCATTTGAAGCTGGACTGACACTAGCTACCCCCATTACCCCATTCATATTTTACAAAAGAAATCTCTGGGCAAATACTTGATTACTTTGACTAAATCAGCCCAGTTTAGTCTTAATGTAGACCACCACCTCTTTCCTCCTGCATTTTCTGGCCATGCCAGAATGATTAGTCCAGTCATTTGGGCTACACTTAGAGTCTGCTTTGAAGCAGTGACCAACTTATATGACTGAGAAAAGAGAATGATTGTTTATGTTTTTAGCTGGGTCTTAATGCCTCTTGCACCTGTATATAAAACTTGTAACATGCTCAGTTATCTAAGTTAGTTTTCTTGTGCGTGTTGCTTTTTTTTTCTCTTTTGGAAGGAAAGGTTTTTTGTTATATTTTTTTCTTGATGCTGTTCTAGTCTATCACTACAACAATACATGTATCCACTAAATTGCTGGTCAGAATACAAAATGATTTTGTTAGCATGAATTGCCTTCCCAAAATTAACTTGGCAGGTCGATATTTAACCCTTTGAGCCCTGACCACTGCTTTACCTGTGGTAGAGAAAAATGACATAATGTCTAGCCACTGGTTGAGCGTGCGTAAACACTTGTGTCGTGTTTTGCTACTGGTTGACTTATATTCAAGAGCCAATCAGAAAAACCGTAATATTCTGACGTCAGTGAACGTAGTACCAACATGGCCGTGCCTTTTCACTGTGTTTTGTGCATGTGCTTTGGATAAAAAAGATTGATTTCAATATAAGTCAACCAATAGCAAAACACGACACAAGTGTTTACGCACCGCTCAACCGGTGGCTAGGCATTATGTCATTTTTCTCTTCCATCGGTAAAATGGTGGTCAGGGCACTCTTTTTGTATCTGCCATGACACATTAAATACCAGTTATTTGCAAATTTTGGCTCAGGAGCTCAGGCAGAAGGGTTAAAATTGCTGAGGAACTCAGGGCTCAAAGGGTTAAGATCTGAACTGTTGATACCTGAATTATCCCCCACTGTCTTAGTGTCTAGCCTAGCATATCTCCCACTACTAAGACCCAGGATACACACTTTTCATCATGTTGCAGCTGACAGTACTGCCAAGGGAATCTGCATCTGACTCGCTCAGTCAGTTAGTGACTGAAATGATTTCTACAAAGTTGGATGTTTGCTAGAAGTATCATTGACTTCTGTTGTTCTTACCTTGTTTGAATTTCTTAAAAAAATCATATCTCTATTTATTTTTATGTTTGCTATATTATTATTATTATCATTATTATGAGCATTTATGCCAAATCTTGAAAATTTACATATGCAGATATCAAAAAAGGAAAAATTGAACACAAGATACCAAACATTAAATATTATTCATCCCACCCTCCACACACCCACACCCACACCCACAATACACACAAGCACACACACACAAGTCATAGCACACAATCATGAATAGTATACAATAAAAGATATAACCAGCAAATTCAGAAGCTATCAAAACTCACTGAGTCACTCACTGAAAGTACTTTTACAGTTTTAGTTCAAAATATGTTTGTAGCGACATGCGGACCAATCGGAACAAACTACTGGAAATGCTAACAGACCCCAATCACTCTGTGGAGGCAATGGAGCGCACAGCCAACGAATACTTTGCACTAATTCAAGGCCTGTACAGCCAGATTGATCCCCAAGAATCCGAGAACAAGCTGCGCAAAGTTATTGGCTTCAAATGGAGCAGTACCCTGACTGGTGCCACAGCAGTGTGAGTTGATGTATGGTTATTTGTTTACATGAAGTAGTGCATAAGGACCGAGTTCAGCATAGAGCCATAGGATAACTGGAAGTTAATCATCTAGAGAGCTACAAACTATTCAATCTGAGATCTGCAAGAACATGAATCAGTACATAAAAGTAAGCAATTATTATACATCAAAAGATTCTTCTGATAAAACCATGTTTGGCATCATGTTCCCGTGGACATTATGGTTATTCTGCTTATGAGTAATGCTTAACAAAAAGCAGGTAACACTGCTAGATAGTTTAAAAGTTTGCCAGTACAGTTACATGTAGGTATTTGTAATGATCTGTAAGTTGGTTGGTGTTTGTTGTTTTTTTTTGTGTTTTTTCATTAATTTTTGCCAAACTTTAGTGGCACTTAGTACTTACAGAAGAGTAGTTGATGTTTTTATTTTTTGTTTTGTTTTTTACCTTGCATTTTCATGAATTTTTGCTAAACTTAATGGCATTTAAAGAAGCGTAATATCATGTGTTAATCACCTGGGGATTTTTTTTTTTCAGAGAGGCACATGATGCTGTGTACGAACATGTGTCCATGGCTGTCAACCTGGCTCTCTGGTACACGAAGCACGCTGCAAAACTGGCTGCCAAGGAAGAGTGGGTTACCTTTCTCTGCATGTCCCACTTTCTCTCTGCCAGTCTACCTGCCTGTTGTGATTTCACTTGTGGGCTGTCTCTTAATCCCTCTTTCCTCCCCCATGTGTCACCAGTCTCCTTCTCGTGGTCTCTTGATGCACATGCTCAAACACATTCTCGGACCAGTGTCTGTGTAGAGACGAGTGTGCACACATACCTCATTAGACACATGCACAACCACACCCACACGCTCACACACACACACCAGTTCTGCCCTTTCCATTTTTTACCTCTACAACTACTCCTACCCTCACCACTCTCTGCAATTCCTCTCTCTCACTTTAATTCTTGCCAAGCGAACCACCGTTTGACTAGATTTTGCCACACATGGCACTAAAGTCACTGTCATCTAATTTTCAATGACTTGTAAAGCTTTTGCAACATCTTGAGTGACAAGATCTCAAAAAGTTTTATTGCAACATTCTGTTGTTTTGAGCCAGTAGGGCCAGGTTGTGGTTCATTGTTTGCCATTTTTCTTCTTCTTCTTTGTTCGTGGGCTGTGACTCCTACATTCCCTCGATTGCATGAATGGGCTTTTAAGTGTATGATGGTTTTTACCCCAGCCGTATAGGCAGTCATACTCTGTTTTCAGTTGTGGGTGAGGGAACAGGATGTGAGTGCTAGGTGTATTCTTTTTTTCGTAACCCATTGAAAGCTTTCATGGATTACAGGATCTTTAACGTGCACATTTGATCTTCTGCATGCATATACACACAAAGGGCATTCAGGCACTCACAGGTCTGCACATCTGTTGACCATGGAGATCAGAATTTCACCATTTTGAAAGTGTGGTCCAATTTTCTGATAAGGATAATTCAAGTAGCATCCTTGAATGACCCTCACGGATAATAATGGATACATATCAAGTTTTCTTGTTGGTGCCTATTGGGACACAGCAACTTTAAATTAGAAATTGAAAAAAAAATACTTGTGAGGTTACACGGATGTATTTCTTCGCCCTCAGCAAATAGTAAAGCATTTTAGGGGATGTGTAAATAGGTCCTGGCGCTAAGCAGTTTACACAGGCATGCCCACACATGTCTTACGTAATACAACACACACACACACACATTACAATACACACACACAAGATGCACAATCCACACAACACATGCATGCACATGCACATACACCCTCCACCCCACGTAACACCATACAAGTGAATTTGTTTCTCACCTGTTCTTTTAATTTTTTTTTTATTCAGGGGAGGGTGGTGGGGGAATCTAGTTATTTTAACAAGATTGTTGTTTGCATAGTTTGAAGAATCTGCATCCTGTTGCCCTGTTTGTGACTGTAGACCTGACATGGAAGAAGCAAAGGCAGTGCACAAGTGCTTACGGACCGCAGCTGGACTCTTCAAGTATGTGAAAGTAAGCAGATTTCATCCTCCGCCAGGCTTTTGCTGGTATTTATTTGTTGTGCTCTCAAAATGCTTTGGTAAAAAATTTGTGTGTCAACTCCTTCAAAAAATATATATTGGGATCCATACTTATTGGTATATTCCAAATATGTGTCTGAGTGTGTTGGAGAAAGCGAGCAAGCAAACACACAAGTATATTTGTGGGTGTGAGTATGTATGAGGATGACCGTGTGTCTCTATCTTTACATGTTTTTACACTTGCATGATATGAGCATTTACATATGTACTGTACTTTTTGGCCAAGAAGGTGCTACAGTGCATAAGGTGCACCCCCTGAATTTCAAGAAAAAAAAGTTTTGAACATGCATAAAATCACACACATCCATTAAGCCAAGTCTGCCGTAAAGTGAAACTTCTCCATAATGTCTGATGCAAAATGGCTCTGCTGATGCTGGATGATGTTTTCTGAGCAGTGATTTCATCTTTGGAAAACTGGATCAGAATCTAGTCCTGTCCACCAGTTTGTTTTTAGCCACTTGACTTTTGCACTTTAAATTTATCCCCAGTTCAGGTACTGCTCATTTTTCATGGCCTAAGGGGGAATTGTGATCACGTTCATTTGAAATTTGGGGTAATAAGTGATTTGGTTTGAATTTGATACAATGGTGGACTTAACCCTGTTGAATCGAGCACTGTTAAGGCTAAGTATTGTCTTTTTGAATTGACACTTCCTGGTATTGATGTCCTAAAAATAAGTGCTTTCATGGGAGAGCATGCTGTACCATTGTCATACAGAGTATCACCATGAGATTTGGTCAACTTTCTGCAGATGTATTTTCTTAATTGGATGTAGACTTTGGTTCTTTTTTTGTGCAGAAAAATCTACTTAGCCTCTGATTTTGTTGTATAAGCGAATATATTTGTTTCTCTCTTTTCTGTTGTTTCATTCAGAGCACGATGCTTTGCAAATCAAACAAATATCGGCATCATTTCCAAACCAACATTGCGCAAATTTCTTCCAAACGGAACAGAGTCTCTGTGGGCCTTTCCAAATACAATAGACTGAGCAACACACTAGACGCCACGTTCTTGGCATCAGAGATCTTTTCCCATCCCTCTTGCGGCCAGTCAGTGGCAGCCTCTGTGCGTGTGTGTATGTGTGTGTATGTGTGGGTCTGTGCTTTTGAGTGCGTTTGTGAATGCGCGAGAGTGAAAGTGTACACAAGTGTCAGGAGAGAGATGTGTACGTGTGTGTGTGTGTGTGTGAGGGGAGGTGGGAGTGCGGGGGGAGGTGGGGTAGAGGATGAGGTATGTGAGTGTATGCATGCCTACACTGTGGGAGCAACAGGATATTGGAACGTATATATATATATATATATCTTTGTATGTACATGTGTGGGGTTGGGGGTGGGAGATATGGGCGTATGTGTGTGTGCTTGTACAAGTAAGTGTTCATCTCTGTGAGTGTGTGTGTGTGTGTGTGTGTGTGTGTGCCGTGGAAGCTGCGATACATAGACTAGAAATGAGTGTGTGGAGGGGGTAGAGGAGGTGCAAGGTAATGTATGTGTGTGTGTGTGTGTGTGTTGGAGCTCATGTACGTTTATATGTATTTGACTGTGCTTTCATATACGTGCTTGTACAAGTAAGTGTTCATCTCTGTGAGTGTGTGTGTGTGTGTGTGCCCTGGAAGCTGCGATACTTAGACTAGAAATGAGTGTGTGGAGGAGGGGGGTAGAGGAGGTGCAAGGTAATGTGTGTGTGTGTGTGTTGGAGCTCATGTACGTTTATATGTATTTGACTGTGCTTTCATATCTGTGAAACTGCATGTTTGGTGCATTTCTGTTATGCATGTGTGGGTGTATGTGTGAATGTGTGTCTTCATGTTTTACATTTATTCGCTTATTTATCACCATTGTTGTCTTATTTATTTATTTATTTATGTTTTATTATTATCATTTTATTAGTATTACTAATATTATTACTACTACCTTTTTCTATATTATACTTATTATTTATTTATTTATTTATGCAAGCTTATCTATTATTTATTCCCCCGTTTTTTTTGTTTGTTTTTTCAAGGCCTGACTAAGCGCGTTGGGTTACGCTGCTGGTCAGGCATCTGCTTGGCAGATGTGGTGTAGCGTATATGGTCTTTGTTCGAACGCAGTGACGCCTCCTTGAGCTACTGAAACTGAAACACAGATTTTTTTTTCTGATGTTGGTACATGTATTTATGTGCTCTGTTTAAAGGGAGCATCCCAGCAAACTTTAAACATCACATGCAAGCTTTGACATAAGACCTTCTTTTCTTATTACATTTACAAAATAAAGTTATTGTTCAACTTTTGCTAAGAATACTGATAGCAGACTAAACTTAAATTACACATACTATACCATGACCCACTGGCGCTGAATGTTGGTCACGGTAAATATGTTAAACGTGATTTAAGAAAAGAATTTCCTATTGCCTTTGGTCTAAGCCAGCTGTTTTCCTCTCCAGGAAGAACTGGTTCCCAAGCTGATTGATTCATTTGAAAGCGGCACTGACACCGACACACGTGTTCTGGATGCTTACATCAAGCAGTGCACAGCAGAGGCTCAGGAAGGTGAGAAGGAAACCCACTGCATACATGTGTTAATTTATGTTTATTTGACATTGAATTGATTTTCTGTCCTGTGTGTTTTTTCTGTAACTTTGATTCATGCTGTAAGTTTAGTGGGTAAAACTAAAACGATAGCATATCTGGATACTGCTGAGCAGTGTCTCATATACAGACTGTGCGGAAAAACAAACAAACTAGCAGCTCACTTTACCCCAATCCTTTTAGTTAGATTGTGTGTGTGTGTGTGTGTGTATTCCTTAAATGATTGTCCGCATTGTAGTCTTGTATTTGTATTTGTATTTCTTTTTATCACGACAGATTTCTCTGTGTGAAATTTGGGCTGCTCTCCCCAGGGAGAGCACGTCGCTACACTACAGCGCCACCCATTTTTTTGTATTTTTTCCTGCGTGCGGTTTAATTTGCTTTTTCTATCGAAGTGGATTTTTCTACAGAATTTTGCCAGGAACAATCCTTTTGTTGCTGTGGGTTCTTTTACGTGCGCTAAGTGCATGCTGCACACGGGACCTCATTTTATCGTCTCATCCGAATGACTAGCATCCAGACCACCACTCAAGGTCTAGTGGAGGGAGAGAAAATATCGGTGGCTGAGCCGTGATTCGAACCAGCACGCTCAGATTCTCTCGTTTCCTAGGCGGACGCGTTACCTCTAGGCCATCACTCCACACTTATATGAAAAACAATGCCGCATGTTGCCATCCACAGACCAGTTTGTCCTCTGGGATGGCTTTCCTTTTTTTTTTTAGAAGATATCAAAACAATATAGGGTTGAACGTTTTCAGATGCAGTCTGTGTGCTGCTTTCTTTTTCTGATTTTTTGGGGGAGTGTGTGTCGGGGGGGGTGTGTGTGAAAAGACAGGAGAAATGACCAGAAATTTGACGGGTGCAATAGCCGAGTGGTTAAAGCGTTGGACTGTCAATCTGAGGGTCCCGGGTTCGAATCACAGTGACGGTGCCTGGTGGGTAAAGGATGAAGATTTTTACGATCTCCCAGGTCAACATATGTGCAGACCTGCTAGTGCCTGAACCCCCTTCGTGTGTATATGCAAGCAGAAGATCAAATATGCACGTTAAAGATCCTGTAATCCATGTCAGCGTTCGGTGGGTTATGGAAACAAGAACATACCCAGCATGCACACCCCCGAAAACGGAGTATGGCTGCCTACATGGTGGGGTAAAAACGGTCATACACGTAAAAGCCCACTCATGTGCATACGAGTGAACGCAGAAGAAGAAGAAGAAGACCAGAAATTGCATTCTGAAAATGGTGTAAACATTATTTTTTATTCAGAAACCATACTTGTGTACATAAAAAGCAGAGCAACAACAAGCTTACAGGTTATATCATGTTCAAGCATAATCAAGAAAAGTCATTATTCATATTTGTTTTAGTTTGATAGCTGGTGAACATTACACAAATGCAGTAATGTTTAAGTTAATATTTCCAGCTGCATATAATTAACACTCATTGATCTCAGTGTTTCTTTTGTTGAGCATCTGTTGTGATGAATATACTCAAGGCATGACAGTGAATATTTAACACAATTATTGATTCTCTACTGGCAACATGACAGAAAAAACAAACAATAAAGTGAATAAGAACAAAGAAAACAAGAGAGACAAGGCCTTCAAGACTCACTTGTGATAAATTAAGTCCCCTAGCATTAATTACTGAGTAATTTCCTTTTTTTACTATCTGCACCAAAACGTTTGCAAAATAAATAAAAATTCCATGCTTAGCAAAAGAAGTTCCTGTTGGAACAAAAAAATGATAATAATGACTCCTCTTGTTGTTGGGTCAGAATAAGAGGTCAAAGTGCCAAGTTTAGAGAATACAAAATATATAAATATAACAGTAAATGCAGTTTGCGTATAATTAGGCTTCTTTTTTTATTTTTTTGTGCCCATCCCAGAGGTGCAATATTGTTTTAAAGAAGATGACTGGAAAGAAATGAATTTTTCCTATTTTTATGCCAAATTTGGTGTCAACTGACAAAGTATTTGCAGAGAAAATGTCAATGTTAAAGTTTACCACAGACACACACACACACACACACACACACACAACCGAACACCGGGTTAAAACAAAGACTCGCTTTGTTTACACAAGTGAGTCAAAAAGGAACAGGTGGAGATGGAATCAGGTTGTTATAAATCATTAAATGGACCAACTGGACAAGAAATATGGGAAAACATTGTCCTGAAGTTCACTGTATTATTATTAGATATGGTGGGTCATACCCACACTTGAACGAAGTGGAAATAGTACATATTTAAAATCAGTTTGATTCAGTTTTATCCATATCAAGTTGAAAATGCTGTATTGACAAGGATTGATCTGCATTGATATGTGTGACACAGCCCATGAAAACCCAGCTAAAGTCACAGCCAGCTATTCTTAGCTATGCACAAAAACATGTCATAAGGGTGAAAATAATGGGAATCAAGATATTTATAAATTTCTCATCTGTGAAGTCTCATATTTGCTGTTAAGTATTTCAACATAAAAACTGGCAGGAACTGTAGTATTTTTAAGGTTTTCAGCTGTTGGTACCGCTGCATACATTCATTACTTAAGTGCAATATTCAGTGCATTTGACTCCGGGTTTTTCTGAAATTACGTCAGCTGATAATGTTGCAGCACACTAAATTGCTGCAGTTAGTAAGCATCATTCCGATCTGGGATCAAAAGCTGAAGTTCAGCATTATGGGAAATATTTTTTCTTCTAACACAAATATGGCCTTTCTCTCATTTTGGAATTCACCGTCACATTTCACTGCTGTCTCTTGGCATGGCGTTACTCCTCAGCTTGCTATTCTTGACTTCTTTTGAGTACAGAAAGAAAATGTTAATTTCCCCATGGGTTTTTTTTTTTGTTTTGTTTTTTTCATATATAGAAATTTACAGTTTACTTAATTCTGAATCTTTTGACACCACATACATGTTCAAGATAATTCTTGTTCTAAAGATACAAGCAGGGAACTGTATCACAGTGTATGTTTTTTTTCATGAGCTGATATCTCCATTTGTTCTTTTCTGGAACACCAACTTTGAAGAAATTATTGAAAAAAAGCTATGATACTAGATAGATTGATTCTAGGGTTTGTTTTGGGGTTTGTTGGTTTTTTTTGTTGTTGGTTTTTTTTTTTTTTTGGTTTTTTTTTATGTTAATCTGTTATTTTTAAACTTCTGAAATACATAAATGTCAAAAATGATAAATTCTGATGATAGCTGGGTCTTGGCGTACTGCGTCACATATCTCCAAATTCTTCTGTCAAATCATTTTTGGGTCACAGGTCATTTGAATCAAATTGTTTCCTCTTTAAGATTGTGTACATTTTGTTCCTCTCTGTTTCAGTGACAGTAACTGTTTCCTCTTTAAGATTGTGTACATTTTGTTCCTCTCTGTTTCAGTGACAGTAACTGTTTCCTCTTTAAGATTGTGTACATTTTGTTCCTCTCTGTTTCAGTGACAATAACTGTTTCCTCTTTAAGATTGTGTACATTTTGTTCCCTCTTTGTTTCAGTGACAATAACTGTTTCCTCTTGAAGATTGTGTACATTTTGTTCCTCTCTGTTTCAGTGACAATAACTGTTTCCTCTTTAAGATTGTGTACATTTTGTTCCTCTCTGTTTCAGTGACAATAACTGTTTCCTCTTGAAGATTGTGTCCATTTTGTTCCTCTCTGTTTCAGTGACAGTAACTGTTTCCTCTTGAAGATTGTGTACATTTTGTTCCCTCTTTGTTTCAGTGACAATAACTGTTTCCTCTTGAAGATTGTGTCCATTTTGTTCCTCTCTGTTTCAGTGACAATAACTGTTTCCTCTTGAAGATTGTGTCCATTTTGTTCCTCTCTGTTTCAATGACAATAACTGTTTCCTCTTCAAGATTGTGTCCATTTTGTTCCTCTCTGTTTCAGTGACAATAACTGTTTCCTCTTGAAGATTGTGTACATTTTGTTCCTCTCTGTTTCAGTGACAATAACTGTTTCCTCTTGAAGATTGTGTACATTTTGTTCCCTTTTTGTTTCAGTGACAATAACTGTTTCCTCTTTAAGATTGTGTACTTTTTGTTCCTTTTTGTTTCAGTGACAGTAACTGATTCCTCTTAAAGATTGTGTACATTTTGTTCCTTTTTGTTTAAGTGACAATAACTGTTTCCTCTTCAAGATTGTGGACATTTTGTACCTCTGTTTCAGTGACAATCGCCAGAGCTATAGAACTGAAGCACTCCAGTGGACTGGTGGCTGCTCTCGCTAATGAAACAGCCCAGTTGTACATTGATGCAGGTTGGTGCATGGTGTGTGAATTCCACCATGTGTTTTGTCAACTTCCAGTCGTCTTCTGTTGTTGTCGTTTTTCTCCCCTTATTGATCGGCTTTTGCTTTGTGGGGTCAGCTGATCATGAGTAATTAAACTGGTGGTTCAAGCTTTCAATAAAGTACATTGCATGCACTTAAAAATTTATGATGATAAATTTTGTTCAGCAGTTCTCACTCTGAAATACATTGTACATATTAATTTAGTGGATGTATTTCTTCTATTGTTTATTGTGTGATGACTGATGTTTCTGTATTTAATTACTTTCCTATTTGTATTTAGCCTTCTTTTCTTTTGACCTTTTAGTATATCCTTTGCCATGTTTGTGTGTGCATGAAACTGCTGACTTGTGAGACTGTGTGTTGGGAGTGATGACTTTTTTTATGCATATACGTTTATTTTCCAAAGGGATTAACACACACACACATGCACACGCACATGTGTGTGTGTTTGTGTGTGCATTTTGTTGTATCATGGAAGGGACAAAACTCTTCATGGACTGTGTTTGTCTATTCTGATGAATTTTTGGCATCAGCAGTTGCAACTTTTGTTTTTTGATCATAGCTGAAAAGTCATGATTAGCAGTTCACCAAGTGTTGAACAAGTGATATCAAGGTGTAGTTGGTGGTTTTTATCCAAAACAAAACCAAAAAAAAAGAAAAACAACAAAAAACAAACACACACACAAAAAAGAGTTTATCATTCAGATCAACAGACATTTCAAACAACTTTAATCAGTTTAATGAATATAGTGAAATTCAGTCAAGCCGTTTTACTGCTTTACATTTCTTCTGTGAATAGATAAAAACAAATTACAAGCATACTTTCTAGAAACAAATTGAGCTGGTATTCCTGAATATTTGGGGCATTCCACTATCTATAAAATGAAACTCATCTTCCAAACATTCCTATCTGGACAATCAAAGATGCCATTCAACTTCAGTGGTAAGTTTGTGACAACAGCATCTTGAAGTAAAGTTAATGGATATGTGTATACATCATGGAAGTGTTGATATATGTTTCACATTTTGAAGTGTACGTAATCTGTAAAACAAGCGTTTGTGACTAGATCCTAATGGCCTATATGTGTATACATCATGGAAGTGGTGATATATGTTTCACATTTTGAAGTATACTTAATCTGTAAAACGAGCGTTTGTGACTAGATCCTAATGGCCTATATGTGTATACATCATGGAAGTGGTGATATATGTTTCACATTTTGAAGTATACTTAATCTGTAAAACGAGCGTTTGTGACTAGATCCTAATGGCCTAAGTGGTCGGTGAGGCTCTGAGCACCATAATTTGATGTGATTTGACTAGATCCTAAATTTTCACACCAAGAACTTATTCTTGAAGAGCAAGCTGATTGAGTAAAAAGTATCGTTTATCCAGTCAATGTACAAACACGATTTTTATGCAAATCATACATCATATTCGGTTGGGGGGTTTTCTTTGGGGAGGATGGGGGGTTCTGCTTATATTGTGGTCAGTTTGGAGTGATTCAGTACTGCCCAAAACACACACACACACAAACACACACACACACACACACACACACACACACACATATTTAATATATATTTAATATATTTAATACTGTTATTTCTATTTACATTGTTGTAGGTTAATATGGGGTACTTGTTGATATGCATATACATATTCTCCTTCCCATGACAACTCATTCAATACACACCACAACCTCTTTAGACTTTTTCTTATAATATACTTTTCCTCTGATACATAACATGAATTTTTTTTTTCTTTTTTTTTTTTGCTTTTTTTTTTTTACACTAATATTCACATGCATTCCCTTTCCTTTATACACTACTTTACTCCTTTCCGTCTGAAAACACATATAGTGAATAGACGTTAAACTGAAGAAAACACACACACACACACACACAAACACATACACTCGTTATTTATTTTTTACCAGTGTTCCAGATGGGTAGCCACATATCTTTTGGGGAAGAAGTGTAGCCTGCAAAAACCTTACTTTTTTGTTGTTCTGTCTATTAACCAAGCAAAAACTTAGCAGCTTTATAAGTCAGTGTGCATGGTGAACAGCTGACACTGAAATTTTATATATACTCTGCTTGCAGACAATGCTCTGGCCAGTCTGGATGAGAAGATTGCAGGCAAATGGCGCAAATACTGTCAGCTCAAGTCCAACTTCTATTTAGCATGTGTATGTATTGTACACGTCATGTTTGTCACTGCAAGGAAACATAAGAGTGAAAGATTCATAAAAGAGGCATTGTTACAGCAGTGGTTTAAATTTGTAATTATTTATATTTTTAATTTTTACATTTTTTGGCCTTGATGCACTCATTGAAAAGTATACGTCACTATAACTTTCCTTTGAATTGAGCATGTATTTTCCCAGGATTTCATTAAGGTTCTAGATCATGTGAGAGAAAGCATTTATCTTCAGGCACAACTTTTTGTCAGGCATGGCTGTCCAGAGTCTCTGGTTTTACGTATAAACATTCACAGGAAATGTAAATTGTGCATGAACATTTGGATGAACAGACCTAAAAAAGAAAGCTGTTTTCGGATGGGTGTTGGGGGGGTATCTCTTAGATAGGAAATTAGTTATAATTGTGTTTTGGTTCTCTCTTATTCACAGAGGTTGTTCATCAATGTTTATGGTGGTAAATGTTTGTATGTGTGTGTGTGTGAGAAATAATAATGTGTAATTTTTGTGATGTTGTGACCAGGCTCACAGTTACAATGGAGAAACTTTGCTGGCTCAGGACAAGTGTGGAGAAGCCATCCGAGGCCTGCAGGAGAGTGTGAAAAGTGAGTCTGTCTACTATTGTTGGACTTGATAAGTCAGATCAGAATCAGAATAACAGTATGGTAATGATGACAATGATGTAGCACCTATCCATGGTTGGAGGCCAAGTTTTGAATACTTTGCAAACATGGAGTCATTAGCACAACAGTCTGCCTGCCTGGGTCGAGCTGACTGACAGCTGCCATTAGGTGCTGATCATTCGTTTCCTGTGTCACTCAGTCAGGTTTCAGTTATGCGCTCATAAAGACACATATCTTTATCATATCAGTGACAGAAAATAACTGAAGTCCATGATACACACAGATTACAAGCAGAACAGTAAAATTTGGCATACAACATATCCCACAAAATGGCACACAAAAGAGTTGAAGTAAAAGCAAGCTTGATTTAAAAAAAAACAAGAAAGGCAAGGCCTTCAAGACTCACTTGTGATACACTTTTTAAAAAAAATCCAAGCTTTTTATGTATTGAGTATAATGCATTTACTGTTATATTTTTTGTATTCTCTAAACTTGGCATTTTGATCTGATATTCGACCCAACAAAAGATCTGTCATTATTATCATTTTTTGTTCAAACAGGAACTTCTTTTGCTAAGCATGGAAGTTTTGTTTATTGCAAACGTTTTGGTGCAGATATTAAAATAAGGGAAATTACTCTGTAGGGGACTTAGTTTGCTTTAAACTGATCTTTCTCATCTTAAACATTACATTTTGAAATTATACTCAATACATAAAAAGCTTGGATTTTTTTAAAAAAGAGCATCACAAGTGAGTCTTGAAGGCCTTGCCTCTCTTGTTTCAAAATGTAATGTTTAAGATGAGAAAGATCAGTTTAAAGCAAATTAAGTCCCCTAGCAATAATTAGAGTAATTTCCCTTTTTTACCATCTGCGCCAAAACGTTTGCAAAATAAATAAAACTTCCATGCTTAGCAAAAGAAGTTCCTGTTTGAACAAAAAATGATAATTATGACTGCTCTTGTTGTTGGGTCGAATATCAGATCAAAGTGCCAAGTTCAGAGAATACAAAAAATATAAATATAACAGTAAATGCAGTTTGCATATAATTTTTTGTGCCCATCCCAGAGGTGCAATACTGTTTTAAACAAGATGACTAAAAATAACTGAATTTTTCCTATTTTTATGCCAAATTTGGTGTCAACTGACAAAGTATTTGCAGAGAAAATGTCAATGTTAAAGTTTACCACGGACACACACACACACACACACACACAGACAACCGAACACCGGGTTAAAACATAGACTCACTTTGTTTACACAAGTGAGTCAATAATAATAAGCCATCACCTTTATGTTGTATGTCTTACTGCAATTGTTTTATCATAAGCTGGATCATTTGCACCTCTGGGATGGGCACAAAAGAATAAAAAAAAAGAAGCCTAATTATATGCAAACTGCATTTACTGTTATATTTTTTGTATTCTCTAAACTTGGCACTTTGACCTCTTATTCTGACACAACAACAAGAGGAGTCATTATTATCATTTTTTGTTCAAACAGGAACTTCTTTTGTTAAGCATGGAATTTTTATTTATTTTGCAAACATTTTGGTGCAGAGGTAGTAAAAAAGGGAAATTACTCTGTAATTAATGCTAGGGGACTTAATTTATCACAAGTGAGTCTTGAAGGCCTTGCCTGTCTTGTTATGTCATACTGCAGTTTGTCGTGTGCCTGAATTGAGTCCAGTTTTGATGTAACACATTTTGCTGCTGTCTGAGTGAGAAATGAACACGCCCCTCCCAGTGTACAGCTCATGAGAAAAAAAACTTGTATTTATGGTTGATATCTGGAGCTCAGCAGAACCATAATACACACCTAGAGGTTTTGACAATGCTGTTGCTAGCCAAATAGGATGAAACCTCAAAGAAAAAGGGACAGTTATCAGGCTTACATGTCAGCTTAGAGCTAGCTGATCCATCAAGGAGTTTGTGTGTTGTCGAGATGGTTGGAGATCTCGTTGAGTAAGTGGGTTCTGTCTTCATGAGAATGAAGGATGGACTGGAAAATATGAACACAGCAATGTTTTTGAACCATAATACACACCTAGAGGTTTTGACAATGCTGTTGCCAGCAAATAGGATGAAACCTCAGAGACAAAGGGACAGTTATCAGGCTTACTTGTCAACTTAGAGCTAGATGATCCATCAAGGAGTTTGTCTGTTGTAGAGACGATGGGAGATCTCATTGAGTAAATGGGTTCTGTCTTCATGAGAATGAAGGATGGTATAAAAAAAAAAATATAGTCTCAAAGTCTGTGGCCTTTCATGCCCTGCTCTCATGGTGACCTCAGTTTTGATACCCCTTCACTTCCGTACTTTGGGTGAGTCCTGTTAATGTCGTCAGTGTCGGCAGATTCATGGGTGGCTGTTGTTTGAGGGACGTAGTGGCGGTCTCCACTCTGGGAGGGACGCTCACTCAGTCTGGCTTCGTGACTAAGCCATTATTGTCGTTAGTAGGGGGCTTAGTAGGTGGTGTCCTAAGTACGTTAAAACAGAACAGGCACCACTGAACACCACCGAAGTGACTCGGCAGCAGTGCAGGGTCTCCTCTGGTGTGTGGCCTCCTGGCGACCTAACATCGATGGTTCCCTGTGGACTGCCGATGCTGGAACTGCGACGGACGAACCCGGGTGTGGCCGTGTATGGGGGAATCTAAATGAGCGGCATGGGAGTAATGCATCTGAAACGGTGCAGATGATGGGGCAGCAAAAAAAAAAAAGAATGAAGGATGGACTGGAAAATATGAACACAGCAATGTTTTTGAACAGTGACTGGTAAGGTAGTGTAAGGAAAGGGTATGTAAGGGAAGTAAGGTCGGAGAAAGGGGAATTTTTGAAGGTTGAATGCTGAACTGGCACACTGTACTTTGCTAAATAGGATTTAGTAATAATTCAGTTATCCACCTATCCACCACTTTAACACTTTTGAAGGTATTTTGAAGGTGTATTATCAGTGGACAGTTTTAAAATGCTGAATATAAGTCATCACGTTCGTTCGTTTATTTATTTATAGTCTGTTCATCAAAGATGATGATATTAGACTGAAAATAAATTATATTATTATTATTATTTGGATTATTATCATTTGTATTTGTATTTCTTTTTATCACAACAGATTTCTCTGTGTGAAATTAGGGCTGCTTTCCCCAGGGAGAGCGCGTCACTACACTACAGCGCCACCCATTTTTTTGTATTTTTTCCTGCGTGCAGTTTTATTTGTTTTTCCTATCGCAGTGGATTTTTCTACAGAATTTTGCCAGGAACAACCCTTTTGTTGCCGTGGGTTCTTTTACATGCGCTAAGTGCATGCTGCACATGGAACCTCGATTTATCGTCTCATCCGAATGACTAGCGTCCTGACCACCACTCAAGGTCAAGTGGAGGGGAAGAAAATATTGGCGGCTGAGCCGTGATTCGAACCAGTGCGCTAAGATTCTCTTGCTTCCGAGGCGGACGCGTTACCTCTAGGCCATCACTCCACAATGATGATTTTAAGTCATCACATTCAGACTTTTTGTTCATTGAATGTGAGACAAGTTGACAAGGAGTTAGTGGACAGTGTTCACACACACCAAATCAGTAAATCTACTGAGATTACCCTCGTAAGTTTCAGGAAAATGATTGAATAATCAAGTGTTATCAAATCATTTTAGCATTGTTTTTCTTTCATTAGTTTTAGGCTGAAAGAAAGAGAGCAAAGATAAACAGCAGAATTTTCATGGGTTAACTTTTCTCTTTGTGTATTTGTGTGTTTTCAGTGGATATGATTGTCAGTACGTGTTCTGGAAAAGAATCCTGCCTGTGTCATTATTTCTTGCTGTTAGTTGTGCCAGACCAAACCAAGAAGGGAAAGTAAGATATGGAAACAAAAACAATATTTTTCTGGTATATATTTCTGTGTTTTTGTTTTACTCAGGGTTGGTGTAGGGGGTTATAAAAGCTTTTCAAATATATGTTTAAATGAATAGAGGAGGATGAAATAGTAGGATTTCAATAGCACAAAAAAAGGCTCAGCTTACAAGGGAGGTAATCACCAGAGCAAGTGAGAGCAGTTTCTTTTGTTCTTCTGAGTAGTGTGTTTTTTTTCTTGTCCAGATTGGTACTGCTCTTTACCTTGTCGTCACCCTGATGGTTGATACTGTGTGCAGTGTATGAGAAGTCAGAACTCCTGTGCAAGGAGTATGCCGCCTGTAAAGGTGCAGGCACCACGGCCAGACCTCAGAATCACCTGTTCTTCCGCAAGCTGGGGCCAGTGGTGCGTCGGACGCTGGAGAAATGTGAACGAGAAAACGGGCTCATGTGAGTGTGATATAGAATTTTTATCTCCTTCCATCATTTAGGATGGTCATCTTTCTGGTTTTTTTATGGGCTGCCATTTCTCTATGTGGCCATTGTTCTGAATGGACTTTTTAGAAATAGAAGGCCCAGAGTGTCCGCGAATCGATTGCGATTGCGCCTTAATTTTAGCCCGATCTCCCAATCGAACCATATAATTATGTGACCTGGTTGAAGACAAAATTTGACAAAAAACAAGAACGCCAGAGAATCGACAGACAGATTGAAAATACGAAAAAAAACTTAGCCGTATGAAGAGCACAGGAACAGGAGTCATAATGGCTGCCGTCAAAAGAGGGCACTAGCCAGGGGGACAAAGGGGAGGTTATCTACTTGCGGGAGGTTATCGGCTGTAGTACTCTCGTTTTCTCCGCACAGGCGGATAGTAGTTTGCACAGGACAGGAATGTCAGACCCCTGCCGGAGTCTGCACTAATTGGGTCACGGTAAGTATGTTATTTAAACGTAATTTTAGATAGAAAATTTCCTTTTTTTTGTCCTGCCATTTAGGCAGTTTGCTTTGTTTTGTTTGTTGTTTTTGTTTTTTTGTGGTTTTTTTGACTGTTGAACATGTTCATATTTCCATAACCACATAACACAAACTTTGAATAAAAGGTTAACATGTATTTTGCTCCTTTTCTTGTCTTCTGCACATTGGGATTAGCCCACTCTAGAAGAAGGGCTGTAATGAGCCTACTGCTTACAACTGTTCAGATGAAGGGCCCTGTTTGGGGCCTTAGATAGTTTTGGAGAGGCCCCTAATTTGCATAGAGACGTTATGGGCTAAGAATATCTTAACTGGCCTTTCCACTCTCCAGTGCAACCAAAAAATGCAGTGTCTGCTGATGTGCTCACGAGCAGGAGAGTTCTTTTCACGATGACTGGTTCACGTGAACAGTGCGTGTCAGCAATGGCGTCTGATCCATTTTCTTCTCAAGTCACAAGGCAGACAACAGAATTAGATGAAGGGGCCTTATAGTTGCTATATAACGTTCTGAATTTAATCTGTTTCGTATTCTTTGTGCTTTCCTGGATTTGCTTACAAGTCACAGTGTGCAAATTTTGAACAAAAAATTTAGATACTTTCATCATCTCACTGTATGATAACATAAGGAAGGAGGAAGATTTATATTTTGTCCCCAACTAACTCGTTATGTTACTGATCAGTTTGGAAGTGTTCAGTTCATAGATTCTAACATTTTTTTTTTTGGCGATTTTATTTTTTACCCATACAAATGGGTTGTCTATGGGAAAAGTCAGGGGAGCTAACTGGCAGTACTGAGTGAGTTAAGGCATTAACATGTCTGCATAGATGTTGGCCGTGATTAAAAACAGCTACATCCTTTTTCCACCATGGGCTACATTCTGAACTGAAGTCCAGTGCACTGACCACTTGTCCATTTCGTTCTTTATTTGTTTGGTTCTCACAGAATGTGTATTGTCAGCATGGTTCTTGAGGAATGTGTATAGGCATGACAGAAAAGTATATGGATACCTGTTTTAGTTAAACTACCTTCTGTAAGGGGGTGGAGATTATGTAGCAAAGACTGCTGTTTACTGATGAATGTGCAAGTGAATTTTTGTTCCCAGTAGGTATAGAAAATGTTATTTCTTCAAATGACGAGATTCCTTGTTTCATGCACCACCCTGATAGATCATTGCTTGGGGGCCCCAGTCATTGGATGTGTAGTTGTGTGTGTGTGATTTAGTTATTGGACGAATAAAGGAAAGAGATGGTGACTGTGCAGCTACCACCAGAAAGTGGCCTACGACCCTCCTGCCCTGGAGCTGAGAGCGACCTATGGCCTGGTCAGTCCTGAAGAGTACCAGGCTCCGGCCCTCAATGCCCTCTGGACCCCCGAGACCTACGCCAAGTTTGACACCACACGAGCGCCGCCAAAACCAGAAAAGGTAACCCTGTGGGGTTGTTCAGTCCTGGCCGCCATCTTGCTTTGCATGTTTGAAAAGATTTCAGTCCGCATTTCTTATTCCTCTCATTTTGAATAATGAATTTGTTCCCAGCTCGGGTGCTGCTTTTAGGGTGCATAGCTATCATGTTGGGCTTTGAATTTGGTGTCATATGCTATTTGGTTTCAGTTCAGTATAATGGTGAACATAATGTTGAATTGAACACTGGAAAGGCTGAAGCATACAAATGTTGCTATTCAGTGTGATTGTGTTTGTATATTGTGACCACATATGTTGTCTGATATTTGGTTGTTAGAGGTGGCACCAAATGCCAGACACATATATTGTGCATACAGCCGATTAGGAGCAGGGGTAGGATTTCAGTAAACGAGTTGAACCCTATAGGCCAGAAATATAGTATGTCACTATGTGTGTCTTGAAAATGCTGCACACTCACATGAACTTGGATCTCATTTCTAAATCATTTTATGTTGGAATTGTCCTATTCACAGAGATTTTGGCTGTGTGCAAGGGTAGATAAAAGGAGCATTTGTGTTGAGAGGGGGTGGGGTTTGAAATCTTGAGCCTTGAATGTGTGCCTGCTGTGTGATAACCAGGATGAATTGTGGTTGTGTGTTTCAGAAGAAGCCTGATGAAAAGCCGCCTACATTGCCAGCGATGAAAGAAAAAGAGACTCCAATGTCCGACAAGGACCCCAAGAATTTCAGTGGCTGTGTTGTGTCATAATTGGTGTCATATGTGTTTTTTCATTGTAGGACTCTATTGTAGGGACTTAGTGACTCTTTTAGCCTATCTGTTCTCACTGTCTGCCTGCTTGTCTGTCTGTACAGTTAAAAATCCAGAAAGGGGTTGTGTTTCATTTGCGATATGCTGGGGGGCAAAGGGGGTGTGGGTGGGGGGTTGGAGTTGGCGTGTGTTCTTTGCTTCGTCAGCTTGTCTTTCCTTGGTCACTGGAGGGAAGAAGGAAGGAAAGAAATAGAGAGGGAGCAGTAACTTGAGGGAAAGGACTCGGTTGGGGTGAGGGCGCCAACTAAGGAAAATGAGAGGGGGATTGGGTCAGAAAATAAGTAGAAAATCTCATCATTTGTGTGGCTTTTTCATTGTTTCATGATTGTCTCCTAAAGGACGATGCAGGATTCACACATCTTTGTAGTCAGCTAACAGTATGGATCATTGTTATGCCAAGTTTATGTGAAACCAAATTGTAAAGAATCTGAAGTTTGTGATAGACTTTTTTTTTTTTTTTTGCTAACCAGTTTCTGAGCTTGTTTACAATTACACTAGTTGTGCTTTGGTAGCATTCATCTGTCTTGCTTATGGTGAGGTGAGTTGAGAGTATGCAATTTAATCACTCTTCGATTGTGATGTCGTAAATATCTTGTGTGAAATTTTGTTTGTAATAATGAGTGATCTGCTAAATTGATGGATGTAGTTTACCACATGTAAATGTCTTCACAAATTTGTATTCCATGTATGCGGTTCAAACTTTTGTCTCTATCCTGTTGTATTTTCCCACATCCCAATTCCCACCATCCTCCAAAGAGAAAAGGGAACATGAAACAAACTAGCAGAAGTAAAGAGCAGCTTCTGAAAATCCATGTCTTCTCTAAAACGGAATTTCTTTTGATGAGACTAGTTCTGAAGAAAGTGTGTGTCCTGCAGTCCAAAGTCCACCAGACTGTTACATCCCTGCTTGTTTAGCAACTGCAGAGAACTTTACAGCACAATGAGTAGACAGTCCTGCTGTCTTTGTGAGACTGGCACCCGCATACCCGCAGTGAACCTGTTCAAACTGTGCTTCAAGAAAATCTCATCTGTCCCCAGTTGTGATCGATCCCACAGATTGTTGCGATGGATTCTCTAGCACTTGACAGTGTGGTTCTGTTGTCATCCTCTTCAGTGACGGTGGCTGAGGTCCTGTAGAAAGTCACTGTGGGTAATCGGTACCATTGTGTTCGTTTCAACGGTCAGCATAAACCAGACTCTGGCCTGTCAGCCCTGGAATAGCCTCATGGCAGTTGGCTGGGCTGGTCAGCATAAACCAAACTCTGGCCTGTCAGCCCTGGAATAGCCTCATGGCAGTTGGCTGGGCTGGTCAGCATAAACCAAACTCTGGCCTGTCAGCCCTGGAATAGCCTCATGGCAGTTGGCTGGGCTGTAGGCAGCCCTGGCCTGTGTAATTGTACAACTTTACTGCACTGGAGCAATTTCAAGAGAAAAAAAAAATTGCTTGCTTCAGAGACACAGGTTTATTAAGATATCCATGGACAATCTACCTTTTTAACCCAGTTTTTCTGATGCAATATTTATGACTAAAATGTGTGGACAGAAAGTCAGTAATATGATTCCTCTGTTCCAGATGTGTGTGCGAGTGTGAAATTTATATTTGGACAAGTCCTGGGACAAAAACGAAATGAAGAGGATGATAGATATCAACAACTTTACGGATATCCTGTTGTGTAATTTTTTTTTTTTTTTTTTTTTAAATACAGCTGAAGGGTAACTGGTGGTTCGGTCTTAAGAAAAAAATTAGAAATTAGCATTTTCTGAGAAACTCTCCATATTCACTGTTGATTATCATATGATGAGTTATGAACATTTTTGAAGTTTTAAGTGCTTATCGTCTAATATCACTTACAGTGAAAAGACGTTACACTAAAGAACGAACGAACGAAAGCGCATACCTAAAATCTGACATCCAGGTATCTTCCCTGTATTTAAACCATTCTTGGAAATACCGATTACCCCCAAACATCCAGTACTGTGGCATTTGTTTTAATCTTTACTGGCTCTGAGATCATGTCCTCAAGTCAGCTTGGTGTTAACACCTCCAGATTATAGTAAACCATTAAAGGGACTGAAGTACATGCAAAAAAAATTGTATGGGGTATCAATGAACAACTTCATTGTCTGAAAATCTGTGCACGTTGAAGTTCAAATGATGTCATCTTTGTCTTTTTCTGTACTGTATATGGCTGCAGCTGACCAAGCATGTAGTGGACATGTATATGTATTGGATACTCTACTCATTAGACAGATAGATAGATCTGTATCTGATAGATAAGTGGGGTTGTGGAGGAGAGGAGATAGGTTACTAGGTGTTGTCATCTGGGATGAAGATTTGTGTATGTACGTACTCGTTATATAATTATGCGTCCTTAGTCCTTAACCTTAACAAGCTGTGACATGGATCATGGGAGTTTGAAGATGTGGATTTTTTATACAGGTTCAGATTGCCTGGTAATATTACCAGCCAGGTTGTGTGTACATACATCAGTTGGTTTATGTTGTTTTGTTCTATTTTGTGTGTTTGGCACCACGAGGAAGAACTATACTTTTTACAGGGCGAGAAGGGTTTGGGCGAAGCACAGGACTGTTTGCAGATGGGAAAATATAGACTTTGGTACATTGAAAGCAGACGAATGATAAGTTTGTTTTGTGGGTGCTCAAAATACGCAAGGCATTCACACACACACACACACATTTTGTCAAAAAATAAGACCGTGTCCACATCAAAGAAAATTGTGAACATGAATGAAATTGGATCATATACATATATATTTTGTCTTGCTGGTGGCCAATGATCAATAACCATGGCATCTGTGATTTTCTCCTTTTTTTTTTTAAATTTTTTTTTAATAATTTGTGTCATTCACTTCGTATTCTGTCATGATCTGTGTGAATCAGTGATATAAACAATGCATGTATATTTGTAAATACTTATTACATACAGCTATGTGTTGTGTTTTCTCTTGTATTATAGACTGACTGCATTTTTATCATTTTATAAAGTGTTCTCAGAGCACGTCATTTTGTGACAGATGAGACAAGTTTACATTAATATATATGGACAGTGGTACTGGCAGTACTGGTGCAGTGCATCTTCTTACCAGTTTAAGTTTTTAGCTGTAGCTGGTGACTTTAGTAAGCTATAACACACACACACACACACACACACACACACACACACATTTACTCTCTCTCACTTTCTCTCGCATGTTCACACTCCCTCATCCCTCCCCTCACCCCTACCCAGTACCTTACATCTGGCAAAGGGTCTTGTGTATGTTTTTGAAAAAAAAAAAAAAAGAAAGGTTTGACAGCAGTTTAAAAACAGTACCCAGTGAGCAAGGGACTTAATGTAGAAAAAGAAAATGAAACTCTTTATGTGTATCTGTCATAAACTGCATTTAACTCACGCTTTTAATTTCCTCGCATGAGTTATGGTGAAGGAGGTTAGGTTGAATAGATGGAGAATGAAACTGGTCAGATGAAGTGAACAACTGTGGGAGAGGATTTTTGATAACTGTTTTTAAGCTTTGGGATCAAGGTTCAGATTCTCCAGATCCACCGATAAACGTGCATGACACAGAGAGACCTCATTCAGGGGAAGTTTAGCACAAACAGAATCCCAAGGCAGTGAAGGACGGGTTTGGTTCTGTGGATTGATCACAGTTGGTCTTTAGAGTGGTGCCAAGAATTCTCAGAAAACTGGTGTGTTTTTTCTGTGACCTTCAAACATGTATGCTGAATGAACCTATCTCCACTTGTGGTGACATGACAGCATTTCTGCCTTGTCAGTTGTTTTTTTTGTGCATCAGTCTGATAGTGTTGTCCTTGTTTGTGCTTAGTCATTTTGTCACAACATAAGTCTGTGTCTCTGCTTCAACTGAAGGAAAAGATGATTACATGGTTATATTGTACTTACAGTTAACAGTGTTTGTCTATGGCCTGTTATAGTATTCTGCAGCCTGTATGGTGTTCATGATAGGGCAAAAGATGATGAAAAAAGAAAAAAAGCATTTGATGTGTTGTTAGATTAATGCAGTTAAATTTAAACTATTGTCCAGTTGCATGTGAAGTGCTCATTGACAGATGATGGATCACTAAATGTGTACATGGCCCTATGAGGTCACATGGGCTATGAGCAACAATGATGTCACAAAATGTGTGTCTGAAAGCTGACTTGTTCTGTGGCCAGTTTTGTCCTTGGCGCAAGCACCTCAATGGTTCTGAGGTACAACCATGCCATCTTACATGGTTCTCGTTTTGTTTTGTCTTGATTTGTACCTTTCTCGTACCTTTCATCGTACACTGTTCCCTGAAGAATCTTACTATTTGGATCTGGTGGTCCTGTCTAAACAGGAAAAAAAAGAAACGGCTGTGCCATGCTCAGATTGTTGGTCTTGGAAAAGAGTATTTCATTTGAAGAGGTTGATTTATTGACTGCGATGTCAATGATTGACATTGATCTCTGCTCATTTCACAGTGGCTTGTGAACAGATTATTTCTTCAGTGACTCCTTTTTTTCTTTTTTTTTTCTTTTTTTTTTCTTTTTTTTCAATGGTAAACATTTATTTCGTCAATAAAAGTTGTTTCTGACCCACCACTGCACTCAAAACTAATGTACTTTATTTCTTCAGTAAAACTTGTTACTGACCCACCAGTGCACTGAAAACTATTATACTTTATTTCTTCAGTGAAACTTGTTACTGACCCATCTCTGCACTGAAAACTAATATACTTTATTTCTTCAGTAAAACGTGTTACTGACCCATTGCACTGAAAACCAATATACTTTATTTGTTACTGACCAATCTCTGCACTGAAAACTAATATACTTTATTTCTTCAGTGAAACTTGTTACTGACCCATCTCTGCACTGAAAACTAATATACTTCATTTCTTCAGTGAAACTTGTTACTGACCAATCTCTGTACTGAAAACTAATATACTTTATTTCTTCAGTGAAACTTGTTACTGACCAATCTCTGCACTGAAAACTAATAAACTTTATTTCTTCAGTGAAACTTGTTACTGACCCACCACTGCACTGAAAACTATTATACTTTATTTCTTCAGTGAAACTTGTTACTGACCCATCTCTGCACTGAAAACTAATATACTTTATTTCTTCAGTGAAGTTTGTTACTGACCAGTCTCTGCACTGAATACTAATATACTTTATTTCTTCAGTGAAACTTGTTACTGACCCATCTCTGCACTGAAAACATAACTTTTTCAAAAATAGACGTTTCAGGTTTTCAGATACATTAATAAACAGCGAGGAGAAATTAGTACTGAATGAGAATCACTTGATCCAACATATGTCCATGTAGGCATTTTATTTATGTGACTAATTTTCTTTTCTGGGATTTTTTTCTGTTGTTTTTTCCCCCAGTACTTCATTGGGATCAGTATTTACAGTTTTTCAGCCCTAATATTTGTGAGCTTTGTCACCAGTTTTGATTTTTGTCAGGTGTTTATAGCCATGAGATGACCTTAGTGGTTGGTGAGGCTCTGAGCACCATAATTTGATTTGATTTGAGAGGTGTTTAGCCCTGAAAATATCCCAGATCATCGGCTGGGCAACATTATTTGAACTGGGCAGTATTTGTATCTGGAACCTACTTTCTCCTGCATCAGAATGATTTAATTGCTGTGATTTCTGTTACCCCTGCCATCCCAGGGGAAAAGGAAACAGAAATAAAACATAATAATAATAAAAGGAGGAATTTACAAATATTGTCAATAAAAACAAAAGAACTAAAGAGACAGAAAGCTGCAGCATGGAAATTTATTCCTGCTTACAATCCATTCATATAAACAGCGAAAAGGATGGGTCCCCAGGGAAGTGTAATGTTAAGAGAATGTGTAACTAGATGTGAACATGTCTCATGAAGGGGGAAAAATGTCAGTGTGGTTGGGGGCCACAGCTGTCTTATGACCCTGATTTCAGGTTCGGTTGTTTGAGATTTTCATTACCAGTGTGGGTGGTTGTTTTTTTTTTTTGAGTGTTCCTTTGTGGAGACTAGTTTGTCTCTTCTGATTGGGGGGTGCCAACTGCACTTGTGTTTGTACTGTGATCATTGTACTAATACAGGATGGGTAAAGGTCAGCAGGACACTTGCCATTATCAGAACAAGTATGTGTTTCGCCCGCCCCCCCCCCCCAAGAAGTCCCCAGAGTGACAGCATGTATACTTCATAGAAGGAACAGGGAGTCTGAAGGCCATTGATATTCAACACTTTTATTAAAACGTTTTTTTTTTTTTTCCACATGTAATATCCTAAAAAGACAACAAAGGAACAAATAATAAAGAAAACTAGGGGGAAAGTTTCTTTTCAAAAGAAATAATCCATTTTGGCTGCTTCTCAACTGTTTACCGATGAATACACTGGAAATAAGTAAACATATACACAATATAAATAGTACTTAATACAACCAACAACAAATCCTGGCAGTATGACACCACAACAGCAAGAAAAACAATAGAAGCAAAACTTGTAATGAGACAGCAATATCTGCAGAAAGAAATCTGAACTGTCCAGGAGAGGGATGTTTTGGGGTCGCTTTTTTTTTTTTTTTTTTTTTTCTCTCCAGAGGTAGTTCATGTCCTTGATACACAAAACAAGAAAAAGACTGTTGAACTGGAGCGTTTAAAATGTGTATTGGATGCCATTTCAAAATGTAGATGTAGTATAACAAAAAAAAAAAAAAAAAATTTAAGTGTCTGCTATGTGGGTTATCCAGGTTAAAAACTAAAACATCTCCATGAAATCACTGGATGTAGATTTGGCAGTGAAAATCCAGAAGACATATCAACTTTTGCAAAATACAGAAATGACTTCTACATTTACACTGAACAGAGGTCTGCACTGCAAAACAAATGTCATCTGAAGAGCGTGGTGATGTTGCTGCTTATACCAGGGGGGAGCAAGTATAACAATTAAAATTATTTTATATCGACCAATACAATATATTTTTTTAATCCACTTTAAATGATTGGGTCTTACATTACAAAGTCAATGGGGCCGGGATGGATTGGGTCTTTCATTCCCAAGGCGGCAAAATGAATATGTACCAAAAAAAAAAAAAAAGGTAGTAGCATTCCTCAAAATGAGTTTGTCTTCAAGTCTGAACTAAAATGGCGTTCTCAGATTAGTAATCTACAGAGGTACCGGTAAGATAGGGTGTCAGCTGGCGGTTAATCTACACAATACTTTAGTTTCAATTAAACTCTTGGCCACAAAGGCTAGCCTGAGTTTGGGTCAGGAACTGTGACTTTGAGCATCACTGATTCTTTCCTCGCAGATAATGAATCATTAATTTGGGATGTGTGGAATAAACCAAATGCGATGTCTTTCATTATCCAGCACATATGGTGTCAAAAGTTTCAAACTATAAAGGTGACAACGTATTAACTTCTGGGTGATTATGTGAAGTTCTGTCACCGATTTTCTGAACATAAAATAACTTTGAAAATGTATTGGGAACAAATGAACAATTTCCAAAAAAAAAAAACAACCAAAAAACATTTGGAATAAACATGAAAGATTACAGAGAAACAATGGGGTGTGAGAATATTTTTTAAATGACAAGTTCTTGAAAGAAAATCCATATAAATTATTTCTAACATAAAAATATTACCTCGGGTAGTTTTTTGCCACCACATACACAGTTAATATAATCTGTAACATGTGTCAAATGTGACATTAAATTTTTTACGGTGTAAACCAACATAGTCACTACATCAGGGGCAAAATATAACAAACCAAAGAATTGGGGGGGGGGGGGGGGGGGGGGGGGACATACAAGGGTTTAAAAAAAATAAAATAAAAAAAAAATAAAAAAAGCATGCTTCAAAGAAAAAAAGGCACACAAGAGCTCAAGTGAAGTCCTGAAAAACAGTATTCTGCACATACACCACAAAAAAAGTTATGTTTTTGGAAGAAAAAATTCTGATAAAGGGGGGGTGGGGGGGGGAGCATGTCTACAAGCTAAAATAAAACAATGGTCATGAATTATGCACACATTCTCCCGCCTTGGCGAGCAATACACACATTCAGGTAACGCAAGCATGCTCACACTTTCTGCAACATTTGTTAAGCCATTTTACCTTGCTCCCCACCCCCCAAAAAAGAAAAAAAAAGATTGTGTAATTCGCAAATAATTGTGAAAAATAACGCCACTACTCGGAATACAACCAGTGACTGAATCAGTTCACTAGTGCACTGTCATTTGCTCGAGAGCTTACAAAGCTATGATTTATCTACATTATTTTACAGTGGGGAAAATCACAGCATTAAAAAAAAAAAAAAAAAAAAAAAAATCATTTTCTTTGACAAAATTTGGCTGAGCAGCAAAAAACAACAAATCCCATTCTACATATCCAAAACCAGAGGGCATGTTAACCCCTTCAGTGCTGCAGGACGAATTTCCTTCCTCTTTCGGTGAGCAAAAATGTGCCCCAGGACGAAATATCCATCCACATCATTGCAGGAATTTTATTATCCCAAGAACTTTAATTTCATGAGAAAACTTCATAACTGGATATTGTACTTTTTTTTTTCCTTTCAGTAAAGGAAACTGCTTTCTTTCAGTAGTTTGCATAGTACAATTTTGTTTTGAATTTGTTCTTCGTGACCAAAATCCCCTGACAAATAGTCGTCACTGAACATTAAATATGCTTGGCACTGAAAGGGTTAAAATCTCCTTTCTTATCCACAATTTCTTCCCAATATTCTGGGACGATTCCTTCGAGTCAAAATGAAACACTTATAGTTCAGTTTACATGAACACAATGTCTGTTCACTGAGGAACTAATTCAAGTAGTGCAATGAAAGCAGCTTATCCCGGACGCCTGTGGATGATGACTAACCAAATGTGGTATGATCATTGGATGATGCAATGCATCTCGTGGACAATTTAGAATAATGACTTCAATGTGACCCAACCTCCTACCAAAATAGGAATTATCGGTATTCTAGTTTTCCTGAAGAAAAAAACCTCCCTATTCTTGACAGGCATGGTTAACCTGTCTTCTTTTCTGATTATATAATTTGTTCAGCACCTGCAACAGTGAAAGTAAGTCTTGGAACCCAACCCTTTCCAAGAACTAAATCGGTTACTTTGTGTCTGGCCACTTTGAAGATTCAAAATTCAAAACTGTCCCAAAAGCCATGATGACCTCCCCCTTCTCCCTGAAATAAACACAGCTGCCATGCTCTGTCTGTGTGGTGGGAGACTTACAAATAAAGCAAACAAACCCTAACCGCCTCCACAAATGTCAATCCCAGTACAACAGCTCATGGCATGTCCACTTTGGTGCATCACGCGTGCTTAACACTCTGTGAAAATGCATCATTCTCTTCTTGTGTGATGATGATCAATGAAAATAAGGTACATGAAACAGCATTAATGTGAAGGATTTTCCCCATACCCGTAAGACATTTGATGAAAGAACTACAACCTTTTCCTCATGGACGGGGGGACTGGGGGGGCAGCTGTATTAATTAAGCTCATCTCCACATCCACTTGCCCACACTTAACTGGTGACTTCATGTCCTGGTATTTTTCTACAAGCAAGCCATGACTCCAACCTACACTCCGAAGGTCAGAAAAAAAGCCTCTCTAATGGCAGGCAATGCACGATACCAATCTTATGCACACTCTAGTTATTACGAATGCTAAATGTTTCACAGCGTCAATGCGACGCAGGTCATTGACAGGTATCTGAGGTAACACAGCAAACCTGCAGGCACATAGGATGCAATTTAATCACAGATAAATTCTCTGTGAGTCAGCATGGATCGCTCCCTACATGACTCGCTAGTACTAACTCCAGATGCCTCTCCCTACAGGACTGGTACACAACAGTTCAAAGTCTTCAGTGGGCAATGTCCCTGATGAAGCAATTGAAACAGTAAATGGGATGCTTTATAAAAACCTGCATTTAATTTTCAATTTCTGAAAGCATGAGGTGTGTGGTGTGATCTCTGCTTGTACACACTGCATGTGGTTTGGGATTAAAATGTAACGTCACCTGTACAAGCTTCCAATCAAATATCAGCATGTACATACCATATGGTAAAATAGGCTCAAAAAACACAACTTAGACTATCTTTCCTCACACTCTGATGGTATAGTGTTATTAATTTTTTTTTTTTTTTTTTAAGACAAAAGTTACAATATTTTTCAACTAAATCAAGTCAGTGTTCCAGATAGTAAAGCAGAAAACCTTTTTTTTCTAAGTTGTTCTTTGTTTTATCTTGTACATTCTTAATCTAGAATGGAATTTAAAAAAAAAACAACCTATGACATGAACAGAAAGATTTGCAGAGGAACAATTTTCCCTGACAAGAATTACACATTTCTGAATTATCCAAAAATGAAAAGAAAAAAACCAGTAAACACTATACAAATTCACACCTCTGATCAATCTGACATATTCAAGGAACAAAAAACATTTAAATCAAATCAAAAAAAACGTCACATTATCACAAAGCTTGGACCTATCACAAATTCATTCAAATGAAAATTGAACCCAAGCTTATCAATAAAAATGTTACTAAATGTCCTGTACAGGTTATATCTCGACTACAAACCTAAAAGACTTTTTTTGGAGAAATGATACAGTACCATTCTACAGTGAGGTCATAAAACAATGGTTTTTACATTTTCATGAAAACAAAATCAACATGTATACACACTCTGGATGATCAGTCACTGATAAGGATCACAATACAATTTAGTTCAGAACTTTCTCTTCCTCACTTCAAACATACCGCTTGCTAATGTTCCCCATTCACAACATGCATTCAGTCAATGTTCACATCATTTAGGAAGAAGTCCATACTATACTCTTGGCTATCACATTTCTGTCGTCCTACACACAAGTAAAACATTCTATCAACAAACAGGCATGTACATATACTGTACTGTATCAACAAAAATGTAACTTAGGAAGTAACAACACAAAATGGCAAGAAAAACTGGTTTGACCAACCAAGAATAATCATAATACAGATGCATTCCTCTTTCTTGTGACAGCAGATCTTGATCTGTTCCAGATCCTATTTCGTACCAATTTGATCAGATCTCCAGTTACTTTTTATACATATTTTGTTTGTTTACAACACCAGTAATTCATGAACCAATTTTCACACAGAGATTTCGTGAAAGAGGTCAATGAATTTCTGAGGAATTTCTCAACAACTACCATGTACGCAACTGATGATGTAAACTGGTGAGGCTGTTCTTAGAACACAAATTTGTTTTACAGCCTTACTGAACTACGCATCACAATCGTCATGTGAACAATGAAATCTAACATGTCAGTTGAAAACAAAACACTAGCAGTCACAACTGTCAATAACTCACTGTATAAGACAAAGTGAAGATTTTTTTTTTACCAGACATGAGCGCACACCACATTCAGATTCCCCAGCTTTCTTGCACCACATCAGTGAACCGTACGTACGTAAGCAACACTAGGGACAATGAAGAAACGAATGACACATGATCTGTGAGGAATTCTTTGGGCGGTGGTTCCGAGTGACGGATGTGCAGGGTGCAACAGAGTGCAGGGGGGTGGGGGGGCGTGTCTTTCCACAGCACGGAGTGTGTGCCTTTGTCTTGTAGCAGACCTGGGTCTGAGTGCAGGGTGCAGAGTGAGACATGCTGTCCTTCATTCTCCAGTCTCTTTCACCAGCAAGGGATGGAGGAGGGGGAGTGTTATCGATCTCCCCTCCTCTCTCTCTCTCTCTCCTTTTCACTCTGGAAAATCCTCTTCACTTTCCTTCACAGCGCATCTTGGTGCCTGTTTTAACACGTCTGTCTGCCAAAAAACCTGCGTCACTTTTCTTCAAAAGTCTTCTTCGGTTTTCTTCAACTATCTGTTTCAACAAACTTTTTTTTTTCAGCTATTATCTTGGTATCTACAAACACACCATATAAATGCTTTCTTTGTTTTATACCAAGGTTTCTCGATTGTTTATTTATCAACTTTGGATTTGGAAAAAAAAAGTTTACTTTCCACACTATTTTATCTTGTCTACCTTTCTCTATGCAAAATTCCTTTTTTTTTTTCTTCTTTTGTTGTTGTTGTTCGTTCATTAAGTTTAATTACATGCCACTGTTATGTGGGCAGTTGTAAAGAATGTTGAAAAACTAGTTTAGTGGATAATTTCATTTCTGATCAATTCAATATCAAACAATTTAACTGCAAGATTTTTTTTTTCCCCATTTACGAAGGTTACATCTTAAAATTTTATGAACGTTCCCTTCTCATGTTTTTTTCATTCTTGTCACATTTCGATACATTCAATAGGAATACACCTCTTTCTCCTGAAGTGTACAATTCTTCACCTTATACATTCTGCTCCTTTCCTTTTCACACTGTAATATTCTCCTGAACAGAAAACATTCTCTCCCCAGCTGGGAAATAACTCGGCATCAAGGCTTGAACGGGAGGTATGGAAGGAATGAGGGGAGAAAGGGGGGAAGGGGTAGGAGGAGGGAGGTATGGACGGAGAAGGGGGCTGGGGGGGTGGGGAGGGAGGGGTGGCAGGGGGGGAAAACATGGCCTCCGGGGGGCAGCAACTGAACGACGACGACGGCGGTGGGATGACGGATGTTTTGAACCACGATCTATGCAGATGTAGGGTCTAGTTGGCGTCCGGTCGCTGCATCCCGTGGCCCACCAGTCAGATGTTTGGTAAGTGGTGATCGAAGCGAGGTTTCTGTTTGGGGGCGGGCTGGTACTTGGGGTTGGGCACGGGGGACGTGGAGTTGGTGGGCAGCATGGGCAGCTGCTGCTGGAAGGGCTGGAACCAGACAGTGAGGCACTGTGGTCATCATCATGTACATTGTGATAACATGTCTTCATTGTCCAGTTTTAAGTGAGGCACCGTCATCATCACATACATCGTGATAACATGTTGTCTTCATTGTCCAGTTTTAGGTGAGGCACTCTCATTATCACATACATCGTAACAATGTATATTTCGTCATTGTCCAGTATGTGAGGCACTGTGATCGTCACACTCATCACTGTAGTAATAATGACAATATCTTTATTGTCCAGTTTTAAGTGAGGCACCGTCATCATCACATTCATCACTGTGGTCCTCATTCATCACAATGTCTCCACTGTGTAGTTTGAAGTGAGGCACTATCATCATCACCACACATCGTAATAATGTGCATGTTTTTATGTCCAGTTCACAGTGACGCTCAGTTGTCATCACACACGTCAACCACAAACAGGTCATGTTCAACAATAAAACAACACAAACAAGAGAGGCAAGGCCTTCAAGACTCACTTGTGATACACTTTAAAAAAAAATCCAAGCTTTTTATGTATTTGAGTAGGATTTCAAAATGTAATGTTTAAGATGAGAAACATCAGTTTAAAGGAAATTAACTCCCCTAGCATTAATTAGAGTAATTTCCCTTTTTTTACTATCTGCACCAAAACGTTTGCAAAATAAATAAAACTTCCATTCCTAGCAAAAGAAGTTCCTGTTTGAACAAAAAATGATAATAATGACTGCTCTAGTTGTTGGGTCAGAATATCAGATCAAAGTGCCAAGTTTAGAGAATACAAAAAATATAAATATAACAGTAAACGCAGTTAGCATATAATTAGGCTTCATTCTTTATTTTTTGTGCCCATCCCAGAGGTGCAATATTGTTTTAAACAAGATGACTAGAAAGAACTGAATTTTTCCTATTTTTATGCCCAATTTGGTGTCAACTGACAAAGTAGTTGCAGAGAAAATGTCAATGTTTAAGTTTACCACGGACACACAGACACACACACACAGACAACCGAACAAGTGAGTCAAAAAGGACAGAATATACTTCCCAGAAGCATCCAAATACTTTAAGTTCAGCTTTTCTTTCTTTAGCACTCAGCCTAGACTACTTCTTCCACCACACAGTTTCTTACAGTTTTGCCAATCTTTTCTTTCTTCAGCGCTGAGCCAAGACTTCTACCACACAATATTTTTTCAGTTTCGCCAATCTTTTCTTTCTTTAGAGCTCAGCCAAGAATTCTTCTACCACACAATATCTTTAAAGTTTTATACCATTCTTCCTCCAGCCTTGTTCTTACCACGGGGTAGTTGCTGGTGCGCGACTTGTTCTTGTTGCGGTTGATGGAGTCGCGCTTGCCCTCTGTGACCATCTCCATCGTGAGGTCCATGTAGGGGTGCTGCAACAGCTGCTGACATGCCAGCCGCTCTGCCGGGTCCATCTTCAGACAGTTCTGCACACACACCACACTTCAAACTTTACTGACAGGTTCAAGGTTCCACTGCCTTCAGTTACTTCTGTGGCAATCAGGGCAGTGAATTCGTATCCACCATGTACAAGGGCTTGAGCATAGGAAGGCAGGGCCCAGTCCTCTCCTTCAGCCTTTTAACTTTCCAGGCTACACACAGCCACTGAACACCTCGCATGAGGCAAAAATCCACCCAGCTGAGGTACACGGTGATAGAGTTAAACACTTTTTTCTTTTAATTTTTTTCCGCAATTTCTGTCGAAAAGAATAACATTACACAAGCTGAGTGTGTGTGTAGAGGTGGAAAGGCGTGGGGGTGCAATCATGGATGTGTATGACCCTTCATGTCTTTCTGTGTGTGTGTGTGTGTGTGTGTGTTCATTCTTTAGTTTAACGTCTTTTCACTCTAAGTGATATTAGACGAGGGAAGGAAATAAATCGAGTGGGAGGAGGTGGGGATGGGGGTGGGGGGTGGGGGGGGGGTGAATTACTGTGTATGCATACGAGTAAGTGAATGTGTGTGTGTGTGTGTGTGTGTGTGTGTGTTTATTTTCCACCAGTGATTTAGGTCCATCCAAGGACCTGCTCTCTTGGCTCTAATTTCTCCAACTGCTGATCTTGTTCATAAGCCAGCAGACAGCAATCAGCAACACCCAGCTCTGCTTTACACACACATGACCCAGTATGCTGGCTCCAACACACCAAACCACAACTGATGTCACAATGCAAACAGACACAGAAAAGCATGCTGATTCACACAGCCAAGGGACCATCAAGTTCTATACCACCAGTAGTGGTGGTGGTGTGTCCATCGAGATCGATGATGACCATCGTTGTCATCCAGCTGGGGGATGGGGGGAGGGTGGTGGTGGGGTGGGGTGGGGGGGAGGATGCTCATGAATCTGTCTGTGAATGCGCACATGGCTGAATAGTCCAATCTGCGCACGAAATGTTCGCTGACAGTTGGGGCATATCATTGTCAGGGAGCTTGTTTGCCCGTGACCACCAGCACAGCTGTCAGCAACTCCACTGGTCTACACACAGCACTGGTACAGTTGGGGTCCTCCTTCCAACATCAAAATGCCGCCGTGTCTGAAAACTGTCACACACAGGCCATGCACTCACCTGCAAGAAGCTCATGGCTTGTTGAGCTGCGTTGGGGAACTTTTCTTCCAGGGGTTCCTGCAACATGTGCGACCATGCTGTCATTGGTTTTCATTCATGCTGCTTTTGCTTTTCACCTGTCTTCTTCTCTCTCTCTTTCTCTCTCCTATATTTTTCCTATTTTGTTCATTAATAGACGGGCGCAATAGCCGAATGGTTAAAGCATTGGGCTTTTGATATGAAGGTCCCGGGTTCAAATCACGGTGACAGCGCCTGGTGGGTAAAGGGTGGAGATTTTTCCGATCTCCCAGGTCAACATATGTGCAGACCTGCTAGTGCCTGAACCCCCTTCCTGTGTATGCGCACGCAGAAGATCGAATACGCATGTTAAAGATCCTGTAATCCATGTCAGCGTTCGGTGGGTTATGGAAACAAGAACATACCCAGCATGCACACCCCCGAAAGCGGAGTATGGCTGCCAACATGGCGGGTTAAAAACGGTCAAACACGTAAAAGCCCACTCGCGTATATACGAGTGAATGTGGGAGTTGCAGCCCACGAACGCAGAAGAAGAAGTTCATTAAAAGCTTGATGTAAAAAAAACAACTGCTGCTTATCATCATGAAATAAAATCTTGACTTGACATACATGACCAAACAAAGATGATTCAGTGGCTAATGACTTTTTGCCTGCAACACGTACAATAATCCACTGCTAAGCTCGGAACAAAGCATCAGCCAGTGAACATTTTCGGCAATACATACAATGTAAACGCACACAGTAACTTACCTGGAAATATCATATACTAAATACAAAAACACACCACAAAATGATGGTGGTGAAGGATAAGCTGCATTTTGGAGGTGGGTGGTAAGATAAGGGGGTGGGGTGGTGGTGGAGATTTTAGATACTTCATTACTTGCATTGTTTTTTTGTTTTTTAAAAAATGATTATTTATTTCTTTATTTATTTATGTACGCTTATATTTGACTTCATCAATTTTTTGCGCCTAAAACATTATTATTAGTAGTAGTAGTTCTTTTTTATGTATTTATCTATTATTTATTCAAACTTTTTTTTCTTCTTTTTTTCTTTTCTCAAGGCCTGACTAAGCGCGTTGGGTTACGCTGCTGGTCAGGCATCTGCTGGGCAGATGTGGTGCAGCGTATATGGATCTGTCCGAACGCAGTGACGCCTCCTTGAGCTACTGAAACTGAAACTGAATTTCATTGTGTTGTTCTTCCCAAGCTTAAAGCAACGGGGTTCATCAACATTTAAAATGAGATTGAGAGACAGTGTGTGTTAAGTGTGTGTACGGATGTGTGTTTTCAGTTCAAGTCCCTGGTTGAGAAGAAGCATACTGGCTCTGTGAATGCCCAAGCATGAACACGTTAACGTCTATTTGCGTTGTGATAAATGCATGAAATATTTCCCACCCATTGCTCCACCCCCCAACCAACACCACCAGCCACACCCCAAAGCAGACAGTGAAGACCTGCACTCACCACTCTGTCTGGATCAGGTATACTCATGCCCTTGAAGAAAGCGTTCGTGGAGAAGATCTGCATGTGCCGAGGAATCAGGTCCCCTGAAACAGCAACACATCATCACACTGAAGGCCAGATCCACAGATACACAAACATTGCCAAACAATGCAACACTGTGTGTGTGTGTGTGTGTGTGTTCAGTTTGTTAGTCACATTTTGGTGTGCGCACGTAACATTAACGTAATGTGTTTGTTTTGTAAAGCACCCAGAGCAGATTTCTGGATTAAACCAAATCAAATTATGGTGCTTAGAGCCTCACCGCCTCTGGACAGTGTGCTATCCATTATTATTATCATTATTATCATTAATGTAGCTCGTGACTTCCAATTTCGCTGTTAGTCTCTCCACTGCAGTGGGCAGTTTAAAACCTTTGTTTCAAACTGGTTTGTCCTAAAAAAAAATTAAACAAATAAATAATAATAATAAAAGACGCAAACTGGAGGACATGCCACAAAATGCATACTTTCACCAACACCAAACACCTATTACCTCCCATGTCCCAGGAGCTGTATACCAGTCTGAATTATGCTTGAAATGTAGTCTTGACGTATGCTCACAAACAACACACTTCCACAAAATGTCAACATTTCAAAAGTAATTCTCCCATCACCACTGCAAAAATGAATTCAGCATCAAAGAGGTAATCCAAACTAGCAATCCCAGGACTCCACTTGAAATGTTAGATGCACTTCTCAGCAGGACAGACATCCAGGACTCGCCCCCACGAACACCACCACCCTTTCTGAACCAAGACCCCTGCCCTGAACAACTTGACTTTGAGGGCTTTTTGGATCAGGCAGAGTCGGTAAAATAACATGCAATACAACTGAATACAATACAATACCAACCTAGTGTTTTGCGGATGAGGTAGAGTTGGTCGACGTCGGAGCGGCCTGGCCAGAGGGCCTGTCCGGTGAGCAGCTCAGCAAAGACACAGCCGATGGCCCACACGTCCACCGGGGGTCCATACTGCGTGTCGCCCACCAGAAGTTCTGGGGCACGGTACCACCGCGTCGCCACGTAGTCTGTGTACTCGTCTCCAGGACCCGCTGTCACCACACACACATTGTACACATTACGGAGTGACACACACAGATACACACAGTATGTGTACTTGTCTCCAGGACCCGCTGTCACCACACACACATTGTACATGTTACAGAATGACACACACACACATACACATTACAGAATGACATGCATACACACACATTACAGCACATACATCCACACACACACATTATAGAGTGACACACACATACACATTACAGAATGGCACACACATCCACATATATTACAGAGTGACACACAAAGTTAGACGCCTTGTATAATTGACATGAGATAATGATATATATATATATATATATATATATATATATATATATATATTTGAGTTTTTACAGTTGTAAGCATATGTATTTTTTTTTATGAATTGATGTTCATCTAAACATGGGGCGTGATCAAATTTTTGTGATATTCTGTAGATGTGATGCTCATCATTTAAAAACAACAATACAACAACATATGTCACTTCTTTTCTTTTTTTTTCAGCAAACATGCCAGCAATTCTTTTAGAGATGATCAACTATTCCTGCATCTTGTAGGCATTTCCTGCAGTATTCTGCTAGACTAAGAGTTTGTTGTTTTGTTTCTGACATCTTGTTCTGTTTGTTTGTCTTTGACCACTGATGAATGGGTGTCTTTCCCTGTTCTGGCAGTGGGGGTCCTAATAAAATGAAAACCGCACAAGCACAAGCATGACAGCTTCTCTTATGGTTGTACCTTTCAGACTACATGTACATAATATACATACAACTGTCAACTGTCTCTAAAAAGTAGTGTTTTGCTTGGTGAAGAATTTTAACCAATAATCTGAACAAGAAAAAAAAAAATGTTTACAAACTTTAAAGGATGGTTTGAACGTACGTTTGCTATGAATTTAGATCGGATAATCTGATTAAAGACTGATGCTTTATTATACTGGCATGAACTCAAGAAAATAAAGTTCATGATTCTTCTCTAGGGGGAAAAAAAAAAAAGAGGCATAATAAGAAAAAAAGTCCAGCTGATTTGTAGTAATTCAGACACAATAGTTAAAAGCAAATTATATCATTTCTATTATCATGCCTTCAGACAGTCTTGCCCAACACGTTCTTGTATACCCAGTCTAAGCTGCCAAAAAACAACAACTGGTCTTTCTTTTCTTCTCTGAAAGAAGAATTATCAAGTAAAATAAGTTACCGCAAAACATGATCTTAAAACACTGCACAACAATATATATTACAATCTTCTTCTTCTTCTGCGTTCACTCGTATGCACACGAGTGGGCTTTTACGTGTATGACCGTTTTTTACCCCGCCATGTAGGCAGCCATACTCCGTTTTCGGGGGTGTGCATGCTGGGTATGTTCTTGTTTCCATAACCCACCGAACGCTGACATGGATTACAGGATCTTTAACGTGCGTATTTGATCTTCTGCTTGCATATACACACGAAGGGGGTTCAGGCACTAGCAGGTCTGCACATATGTTGACCTGGGAGATCGTAAAAATCTCCACCCTTTACCCACCAGGTGCCGTCACCGTGATTCGAACCCGGGACCCTCAGACTGACAGTCCAACGCTTTAACCACCCGGCTATTGCGCCCGTCTATATTACAATCAATTTACAGAACTCTGCAAGTGTTATTTTCAT
>NC_134879.1:14330379-14357879 GCF_041734735.1 Babylonia areolata
AAGACGCATCCATGAAATGGATCATAAACACGATCATGGGAGTGAATTCTTCTTCGCTCTTGCCTAGCAGATGACTTTTTTGGCCACGCTGAGCAAAACAGAAAAAGCATTACATTTGGTCATACAGCTTATATCAACACAGCACAGAACGCTTTACGTGAAAAAGGGGTTAATTAAGGCTGGTGTTCTGACAACACATTTCATAAATGTATGTAGCAACTGAGAGTTTGGGTCATGAACTTGAATGATACATTGATTACAGCATTAACACTGCGAAAAAAAACTTGGGACAAAGTAACAGAGTGCACACACACACACACACACACGCACGCACGCATGCACGCACACGCACACCCACACAAAGAAACTGCTATGTCAATGCTTAATGAGTACCCACCGCAAGCAGTTAAAACAGGCCTATGACCTTGGCTTTTTGACCCCTCACTTTCACAGCCCACAAAAAGTCGCACAGCCTTGGAAGTTGAACAACAAAAATAAATCTGATGATATCACTCTGTCCACAGCCCACTTCCAGTACCTGGTACAGTTCTCTGGGGAAAACTGGACCTTGGAACAGCACGCCCTCACACTAACATGGTCCGCTCAACCCAGATTTACCGTGTCAAATTGGTAAACATGTCACATTCCATCATTCAGTTGAGACTGGCATTTCCATTTCCCCCAAGACTTTGCAATAACTGTGTCATGTGTACATGACCTCAAATCAACACACAGTCACACTCACATGATCTGTTCAACCCAAGCTCACCATGTCAAACTGGTAAACATGTCAAATTCTTTTGTTTCATCTGAAACTGAGGAAAGATATTGTTCAGCTGTCATTCGGCAACAGCCCGTGTATCACTGTGCTGATCTCATGAACTGCCTAAATCAACAAACTATGCTACACAAGTTTCCATGCCCATGCTCACATTCAATTAACAGTCTACACAGCAAAAGCGATGCACAATGTTGACCGTGCTGGAAAAGAAGATAAAAGGTCTATGTATTGGTTCTTGTGGCCTCAGTAACATTGCATTAAACGGTCAAGAGTTCAAGAAGACCCCAAAGACAACTTTGCCATGTGTGAACAGCGTAAGAGCAGAGTACTGGACACGATTTTGACCACGCGCAGTCTGTCCCTGGTCGGTGTGAGCGTCCATTACACGAGTGTGTCCACGACACACAGCACTTTTGACAGACCACCGCAAACTTCAGTTCAGTGCACTTTTATCCATGGAATGTCGACCTCAGATCTGTGAATGCTGCTACATGTCCCTCACTCTCAAAATACCATTAGTACACCACTTCACCGCCATTTTTATTTACGCTTGGAAAACAAAACATCTTTGCACTTGACACCACTTGACGCCTCTAAGTGTCTCCTTTGTCATACACTCCTGACCACCGCAATGAAAAAACCACACTCCAGTTGATGACAGAAGGAAATCAACAGTTTGTGCACACACACATGAATATTTTGACAGACCCATCTCTTCAAAAGCAAACACACCACAAGTAGGAGCACAAACACACACACACACACACACACACACACACACACACAGAAATCAGACACAAGTACACTTAATCTCTCCCTCTCTCTCTCAGACATACACACTTTTAATCACACACACACACACACACACACACACACACACACACACACACCCATGCATAAGTACACTAGCTCATGCAGACATTCTAGAAACATGTACACAACTAAAACAACGACAACACACCCACACACATATACACTACAGGTACACATCGATGCAGACGACACCAAAGCAGGCCCACTTACTCAGTATTCTGGCAAATCCAAAGTCACACAGTTTGACCTGGCCTTGCCGTGTGATGAGGATGTTCTCTGGTTTGACATCTCGGTGGATGGTCTGTGAACATCCAATACAAAACAAATATATTTAATAATAATAATAACAATAACACCAACAACAAAGATATCTACACCTTTGTATTTGTATTTCATTTTACCACAACAGATTTCTCTGTGTGAAATTCAGGCTGCTCTCCCCAGGGAGAGTGCATTACTATACTACAGCGCCACCCATTTTTTTGGTTTTTTTTCCTGGATGCAGTTTTATTTGTTTTTCCTATCAAAGTGGATTTTTCGACAGAATTTTGCCAGGAAGAACCCTTTTGTTGCTGTGGGTTCCTTTACATGCGCTAAGTGCATGCTGCACACAGGACCTCGGTCTATCGTCTTATCCAAATGACTAGCGTCCAGACCACCGCTCAAGGTCTAGTGGAGCGGGAGAAAATATCGGCGGCTGAGCCATGATTGGAACCAGCACACTCAGATTCTCTCGCTGCTTAGGCGGACGTGTTACCTCTAGGCCATCACTCCACATACATATATATATATATATATATATATATATATATATATACATATATATATATATATATATATCTTGTACGCAGAACAAATCAAAGTGCAGAAAACAAAACAACAAAAACCAGTGATGCTGCTCCAATGCCTTCCATTAACTCATTTTATCCAGGTATCAGTTAACTCACACCATGATTACTTCCCCTGTCGACCTGGTACGAGTATTCTGGTACCAACACACTATTCTAGTTTAGTTTATTCTTGTTTGGTATAGTTGGGTTTCTAAACTGAACTGCTGACAGGTTCTGGAAAAGGTCAAATGAAGCTTTGCTTGACTGGTCAAATCTGCAATTCTCTAAATAGATTTTCACAAAGGTTTTTTTGCTAATAGAAAAGAACAAGGCTGATTGCAGAAGAGGTGGCCGAGCTGTTAATGAATTATGACAGCAATGATGAAGAAACTAGAGGCAGTTTCACTGAAGAAAGTGGAATTCAATTTCAAACCTTTCCTAAACGTTTGGTGACATTTTGTTTTAACTAGTTCTACCCCACAACTGCATACCTCCCTTGGAGCACCACTACATGAAAGCACTGCACTAAAAAGCAGAGTGAAAATCAATGGAGAACTGTGGATTTAATCAATCGAACAAAGCTTTGTTTTCATCTTTCCGGAATCCGTAAATGGTCACTTTCGAATGCCAACTGCACCAAGCAAGAATAACTGAAATTAGAATAATGTGTTGATACGAGGATACTCGTACCTGGTTCACAGGGAAGTAATCATGGCAGAGTTAACTTGTATCTGGAGGAGAATGAGTTAAAAAAAAGAAGTCAGTTACAGCTGTTTTAGTGAGCCACTCTGTTTTTATTTTTACTGCAGTGGTCTCATGTTGAGCTGGTCCTGGAGTGATGTGACAGGCATGTTGCAGTGAAGAAGGGGTTAAGAGAACTGTGAAATAAAAAAACCACAGCGAAAACTTAAGTCTCAGGTTTTACTATTAATACACAAGGGCCCTCCTTTGCACCTGCACCTGGAAGATTTATCTTTCTCCCATACAATATTTCAATATTTATTTTTGAACTCACTCCACACACATACACCTGTGAAAGTTATGGTCAACAACGAGATAATCCCAGCCATCAAAAGATCACCAACAAGAAGATAAATCATAAAGGCTGACATTCTTGACGCTGCCAGTAAACCAAACAGGTTTTAATCTCTTTGTTTCTTTCACAGCACTGCAGCTCATTTATCTTGAGGCCACAGACACAGATAACTCAAAACAATATTTGCATTCACCAGCCTTTTTATTTTATGGAGTGAGTATGAGGCTGAGAAGTAAAATCTGAAAAAGAAGTCTAAAAATTCAATCTTACTAACAATGAAAAAAAAAATATATATAAAAGCCTGTTTGGCATGCATGCATGCATGTGTGTATGTGTGTGTGTGTGTGTGTGTGTGTGTGTGTGTGTGTGCACATACATTTGCCACATGCAAGGGTGCATGAACACACTCGCACAAAAGTGCATGTAGGATAAAATGCTGCATTTGTTTTGCAAAAGTGTGTGCATGCTGGAGGTGCATGACTGATAAAAATTAAAATGCTGCATACGTTTGCAAAAACATGTTTATGCTCGTTTTTACACATGCACAGAAACACACACACACACACACACACACACACACACACACACACAAAAAGGCCATTTATCTGCAGAAACTCTGATAACAAAGCGTTTATAACAGCATGACGCTATAACAGCAGGACAGAAAAGATGACAACAGACACACTACAACCTGATAAAAAAAAAGTTACAAAAGAAATTGTCTCTCAAGTTTATACACACATGACAGATCAAAGAGACATCAACAGGATGTTTAGACAGTAGCTTGACAAATGCAGGCCAGGTATCTGCTGATTTGGTTACTCCAACATCATCAAACCACTTATACTGAACTTTGTCAGTTCACAGATTATGGCACAGTATCCTCACCTGGGAAATGTGGTTTATTAAAGGCACAAGATCATCCACAAGTTTAGTGGGACAGAACATAAAACCACACACCAATACAGTCTTTCCTCTAAATGGGACAGAACTCAAAATCATTCAGCCTATATTCTGTCTCTAAAAAAAAAAAAGACAGGCTTCTATCCAACACATCCATTTACCTAGCATCCAAAACAAACTGCTTCAATAAAGTAACTAGGGCTTCTATCCAACACATCCATTTACCCAGCATCCAAAACAAACTGCTTTGAACAATAAAGTAACTAGGGCTTCTATCCAACACATCCATTTACCCAGCATCCAAAACAAACTGCTTTGAACAATAAAGTAAACTAGAGTTTCTATCCAACACATCCATTTACCCAGCATCCAAAACAAACTGCTTCAATAAAGTAACTAGGGCTTCTATCCAACACATCCATTTACCCAGCACCCAAAACAAACTGCTTCAATAAAGTAACTAGGGCTTCTATCCAACACATCCATTTACCCAGCATCCAAAACAAACTGCTTTGAACAATAAAGTAACTAGGGTTTCTATCCAACATATCCATTTACCCAGCATCCAAAACAAACTGCTTCAATAAAGTAACTAGGGCTTCTATCCAACACATCCATTTACCTAGCATCCAAAACAAACTGCTTCAATAAAGTAACTAGGGCTTCTATCCAACACATCCATTTACCTAGCATCCAAAACGAACTGCTTCAATAAAGTAACTAGGGCTTCTATCCAACACATCCATTTACCCAGCATCCAAAACAAACTGCTTCAATAAAGTAACTAGGGCTTCTATCCAACACATCCATTTACCCAGCATCCAAAACAAACTGCTTCAATAAAGTAACTAGGGCTTCTATCCAACACATCCATTTACCCAGCATCCAAAACAAACTGCTTCAATACAGTAACCAGGGCTTCTATCCAACACATCCATTTACCTAGCATCCAAAACGAACTGCTTTGAACAATAAAGTAACTACCCAATGGCTGAATAATCTGCAAAGACATTTCTAATCCCTTTGCTGACAGCCACAGCCAAGGCTCAGAAGAAAGAAAAATTTGATCACCGACTATTGTAAAATCAGTCTGGTAATTTTATCTGGGAGTAAAATATCAACATATAATACACCTTAACGTTTGTCAGTTGTATCTAGCTCACAAAAGTATCCATTTACCAGGCAGCATGCATTCTGTGGAAGCAATTTAAAAAAAAAAAATTACAGAAGGAAATAAGGAAATAATCTATTAAAAAAAAAAAAAGGAGGGGGGGTGGGGGGGGGGAGGCAAATGGAGAGAAAAAAGAGAAGAGAAAACAGAAAGTATACCTTGACAAGAACTACAAAACAAAGTAAGGTAGACAGGAATATCCCCCCCACCCCACACCCCCCCCCCCCCCCCCCCCCCCAAAAAAAAAAAAAGAAAAAGGGATGACAAAAAGGAACAGTTTTTTTTATTGGGGGGAGGTGTGGGGGGGTGGGGGGTTAGAAATATGGGGTGCAGAAAGCTCTTTAGTCACACACACACACACACAACAGGGAAGCAGGTCTAGACAGTGAAGGAAACAGTTATTTTTCTTCAACCACCCCCCACCTACCACACCCCACCCTCACCCACCCATTTCTTTAAAATTTAGCAATTCAGAACTGCATACATGTATGTGTCTCTAGTCATTTCTGCCGAGCTGGAAATCTTACCACTTGAAGCTCAAAAGCACAGGCCAATATATCTGTAATTCTTATAGTGAATCTCTATAATTGCATTCATATTCATTACAAAAAAAAAAAAAAAAAAAAAAAACTTCCTTAAATAAAAATTCTACTACAATATTATGAGAAAATATACTTCAGCAAGCTTTAACTGGAGGCAATATTACTAATTTATTGTGGTCCAATTCAGACATGAAAGAAAAATAATAATAATTCAGAGGTGTTTGACCCAGAAAGCTTATCAGGAATACAGAAAATTTCCACAAGAGACCAAACGGACAGAATGGCCGGCTGTCAAAGTCCTTTGTGTGGTAACTCACAGTGCTAATGTTTTTGTTGCTGGACACCCACAAAAACCACAGGTATGAGACCACAAACATTACCGTCCCCTACCACTAAACACTCAAGAGCTTATTAACTCCTGCCACACTCTTCACCCTTTTTCCATTTTCCCTGCGTCTGTACAGCCAAGGCCATGCCGCAAGGCACTCAGGTGATAAGTTTAGGCGTGAAAGAGTTAATCCATGGGCTTTTTTTTTTTTTTTGCACTGAGGGACTGAGAGCCCTCCAACATCAACACTGTCTAATGTACAGCTGCACTCCTAATGGCCCGACTCAATATTGACCCAGCAACTACTGCCTACATGCAAGCATAGAGAAACACTTCTGCCACTGCCTCTCCATGCTGCCAAAAAAACCCCAACCTATCTCCGTACCACTGCTAAAGCTTCCTCACCACTCAGTGAAATGTCCAAAAACATCAGCTTCACGAAACTGTTCGTTTACTTTCTCCCTTTTATTATACACAATGTCAACACTGTTTCCGACACAGCCTGCTGTTGTGATTGCTGTCAATCTTTTTTTGCAGTTTACACTCGCTGAAACTTCCTAGCAAAGAATGCCATCCTATTTTCATTACTGACTGTGCGGAATCAACAATGCATGGGTTTTAAAATTGAGTTTGAAAACAAGAGAACTTTCTTTGCATAGGTAAAAAAAAAATGTATAGGTCATAAGACAAACTGTTTTGAAATTCACCAATATCTTTATACTTCCCTTGATATATCCTTATTAAAGTCAGTCCTACTCAGTGTTACTCCTGTTAACTTAAATACTTGATACACTTGTTTCAAAAACATATTTAACAAATAAACTAAAACAAAACAAAACTAAATAACTTATACATATCTATATCTATCTCTCTCCATATATATATACATATATATATATCAACTGGTGTATACAACTTACTTTGACTTACACACACTTTTATTGCATACACATGTACACAACTGTATGTATGTGCATACCTCAAAGCTTACACAAGCACATACACACACAAACACACCAATTTCACAATAACCCATTACCCCCAAGATCAAACATGCACAAACACAATGAAAACAATAAATATCATTTTTCAAAAAAAAAAAATACTGATGATGATTTATGGTGACAAGAAACACAGCAACAGAGCACAAATGCACACACCACACCAAAATCAAATCAAATCAAATTATGGTGCTTAGAGGGCCTCGCTGACCACTTAGTCCACACACACACACACCCATACTCACACACAGAGACACTCAGTTACGCACACACATGCACACAAACGCGCGCACACACACACACACACACACACACACAGAAGTGAAACATACACCCTCAAAAACGAAAAGCAACGCTCCTTGCACCATTGTTTCTATAATGGGCAAGGAGTGGCCGGCTCAATGAACAACTCCTGGCACTCACTGAATGCTCTGCTGCCACGACCCTAATCTCCAAGCGAAATGATCAGATGCCAAATACTAAGGCTGCCAGTTCTGAGACATCAATAAACAAGGCTGGGCCAATTTTAAGCTTCTGTCTGTTGGAGTAACTATGTACTGTACGAGTGGGAAAACCCTTAAGGGGCCCTATCTTCCCTGATCTACTGTTGTGTTACCAAGTTCCACAAAACAATAAGATCACTGGAAATTGGTCTGTTTTGTTACCGCATTTTCACCGATTGACTGCAGTTGGTCATTTGTCTGGTGTGGATGATTTTAGTCCTTGTGCGTGTGTGTGTGCATATGTGTGTGTCTGTCTGAACATGCCTGTGTATGTGTGTGTGTGTGTGTGTGTGTGCTTGCGTGTGTGAGCGTGTGTGCACATGCATGTGTGTGTGTCCTTTGGTTTGATACAAAGACAGTCTGTTACATTTTAATAGCTGACTAGTGGATGGATGGCTGTTGATATATATTCATTTGCAGGCACGTAGAACATTTTTTTGTTTTGTCTGTCTCATTCGTTCTTTCTAATGTTCTGCACATTGTCCATTTGATCTTCACAAATGAAAACAGTGTAGAAAAGTGGTACTCACATTGTACTGATGACAGAAATTGACTGCTAATAATGTCTGGTAGATTATCCTTTTGACCATCGGCTCCGGTAATCTGGAAAAAAAAAAAATCACCCAAAGGTTCATGAGTAAGCAGTCGTTCATCCAAATGCAGTCAAGAAATCAGACAGCTGTCACACATGTATATGTTGACGTCACACACGTAGGCATTGATCAGTCTGCACAAAAACACAACAACGGCAGAAAGCATTTCACACTTGTAATGCTTTCATACCACCTATATGATAAATCTTAATATGATACAATGGAATGTTCCAGGGTTGACTGTGGTGGTGTTTGCAGCCCCATCTACCTGTACTCTGATGGACCAGGGAATTTACAGATTTTTTTTTCTTTCCCGTTTTTTTTGTTTGTTTGTTTTGTTTTGTTTTGTTTTGTTTTGGGTTTGTTTGGGTTTTTTTGTTCATTTTCTGTTTAACTGATTAGTGCCAATGAATGTGATCATGAAAAAGCCATAGAATTCTACCTTGTTCTGGGACCATGACAGGGCAGTAATCGACACCCCCCACCCCCCCCCCACCGACCCCCCGCAACATACTTCCTGGTATAATGGAATCAACAAGCCCTGAGAAACACACTATCTGGCAGTCCCCTGCATTGTTGGCCCAGAAACTGGAGCTCTACTCTCAGCCAGTCACACAGATCAATGTAGTGGCTGACATTTAACAGCTGTGATCCCAGTCTTCCTGTCTGAACCCACAGCGCTACCAACTCGGAGAAGATCGAAAATCTGTCAAAACTCAACAATGCCATCAGAAAAAAATTGTAGGTAACTAGGTTTCTGATCCTGCTGAACTTGACAAATGTAGGTGGATGGGAATTTGAAAAGGGAAGGGCAGAGGGGGAGATACGGGGAAGGGGTGGAGGGGGGGGGGAGATAATGACAGAGAAAAATTAATAAGAATAAACTAGGGGTAACAGGGAAGATGGAGGCTGGTAGTTAATGGGATTGGTGTGATTATCTTTGTCAACCAGTATGTATGACAACTGATATATTACAAGAATAATAAATACACAAATATAATATATATGCATGCATAAAAAATTAATGGATATGAACAGACACGAAGAGGTTAACATCAACAGGCCTTAAGGGACAGTCCTGAAAAAATGCCAAAATGTCTCACTGGTTTTAATCTGTCATGTCCTTTTACTTTACCAAAAATTCATGACAGGGTGTCTGAGTGATTAATAATCCTTCACAGTGGACAAATCACTAACTGTTTAGCATTCACATACAATTTTTAATGGTCTGCAAAGAATCAAAGAATGTCACTGTTTATGTACTGGGCTGTTTGTCAATTATTATTTTCCCTTAGCATTTACACAGATCTACACACCAATGTTCTGTAACATTTCATCCATTTGAGAATATTTTTCAGAGAGAAAATTGTGATTTGACTAACACAACTTCAAACATTATTAGAAGGCATTCAAAGCTCTACACATATTTCATTTTACTCATCAACAAGCATTCTTTAGTTTAAGTTCGTTTAGTTTTTATCAACATATGTATGTCATACCTGAAACAAAGTTTCATACTGATATGGACTCCTAATATCCACCCTTCCTCTGTGTGTGTGTGTGTGTGTGTGTGTGTGTGTGTGTCTGTGTCTGTGTGTGTCTGTGTGTGTGTGTGTGTGTGTGTCTGTGTCTGTGTGTGTCTGTGTCTGTGTGTGTCTGTGTCTGGGTGTGAGACAGAGAAAGGCAGACAGGAGTAAGATACAGAGAGAGAAATCTATGACATTAGTCAAAAGTTTTGAGGCTGAGTTTTTAAGACTCTTATGTTTGTCTAACAAAATATACACACACATACACTATACTAGAATATACATACATGCACACAGACACAAGCACACACACACACAAATACACACACACTTTACTTTCCAAAACAAAACAGAACAGAAAAAGTACACTTACCCCCTAGGATATCTGTCCAGCTCATTGAGGAGAGTGTGGTCGACATAGTCAAACACAAGGTGAAGACGCTTTTTACGTCTGAACACTTCTATGAGACGCACCAGGTTGGGATGCTTCAATTGCTGTGGAAAAAAAAAAAATCACACCAGTGCAAGAAGAAGTGAACTAAACACCAGTTATATTTCTCTTAAAAGACTCTTCATCACCCAGCTGGGCTGTTTGTTACATTTGTTTTTAGTATCTTAGTAAATATTACCCACAGGACTTACCGTCCCAAGAAAGGGGAAATGGGGACTTACCTAACACTGTACTGAAACCACCTGATTGACACCATGGTCAGACAAGCAGTGAATATGTCAAGTTTTTACGTTTTTATTTTTCTGAGCTGGTGGTCCGAACCTCCGCTAAAAATACCCGAGTGCTCTGAAATATCGTATCATCTCATGACTGGCCTAACAAAAGACTTCTGCAGCACTAAGTGATTCTTTTCCATAACTTGTTGCACAACCTTAAAACAAATCAACATGTAATGCCAAGTATTTCAGAGACCAAGCCATTATATTAATGAACCAAAGCAAACAAATCCGCAACATGGGTTAATATATCCATGATGAAATACGTGCGCACTCCTAACCCATCAACGTTCTGCGCTGCTGAGATCTACAAGAGTCAACTTGTATGAGCGGTACAAGGTACAACACTTGTGTTTATTCAAGTGTACACAATTCTGACGACAATACAGTAACGTCCCTTGTTAATTTTGTTTCTGTTTCAGAAAATGGATGTCTTTTTGCTTGCAATTTGGTCAAATAATTCATGTAAAAACGTCTTGAAAGCTACTTTTGTTGAAGAAGATTCTTTGTCTGCTTGATCTTGACAATTCTGCTTACTGGGATGATTCTGATGACTCTATTTCACTCCAAGAAAATGTAAACAGCAGTAATAGTAATGAAACAGACAGGGGTCAGAAACTGTGTCAGTGCCAGATTTTACTGTTGTTGCGAGCATAAATCAACTGACTGAATATGGTACGGACAGGGGTTTCAACACTTGTGTTCATATTTATTCCCATTTTCCAAGATGCTGGCTAAAGATAATTTGCAAACTAAACTTTAAAACAGCACAGCTAAACCCAGCATCTTTTCTTCATTAGGTACACAAATCTGGTGATGACTGGGTTCTTCTCAGGCCTGCAAGGCAGGGTTTTTTTGGGTTTTTTTCGGTTTTTTGATGGCAAACATTCATGTATATATCTGTACATATACGAGTGAGGCAAGGCCAGTCACAATAGTGTTAATAATTTGTTTTGATGGAAACGTTGCATCTCTATTTATCAATATTAATTACAAAGACTTGAAACAACTGAATTTTGGTTTAGGGGGATTTGTTTCCTCTTGTCTTTATTCTTTGACACCGCACAAACCATCTCAGTTTGACTGAGGAGGTATCTAAAATATCTAAGAAGAGTGTGACAGACAATGCCCCTTGCACTTTAACTTTAATCCTAAATCCAGATATAAATAGTAGCTTGTGTATGCCCGAAATGGATACATATACCAGGTCCATCTTTTGTTCCAGGGCAATTATATTGGGAACAATTCAGAATTAACCATGCATGCAATTAATGGAGCCCAGCCAACTGTGAAGGTAACACCAGGCAGCTCTACCAAAACAAAATACAAACAACTATAAATGTGTTTGTTTTTTTTAAATCTGAAGCCTTCACAATAAGAACAGCTAACAACAACAACAACAACAACAACAACACACACACACACACACACACACACACACAACTATAAATGCGTTGTTGTTTTTTAAATCTGAAGCCTTCACAATAAGAACAGCTAACAACAACAACACACATGCACACACACACACACACACACACACACAATCACACACACACACAACTATATATGTGTTGTTTTTTAATCTGAAGCCTTCACAATAAGAACAGCTAACAACAACAACAACAACACCACACACTGACACAGCCACTCACACACACACACACACCTACACCTATAAATGTGTTGTTTTTTAAATCTGAAGCCTTCACAATAAGAACAGCTAACAACAACAACAACAACAACACACACACACACACACACACACACACACACACACACACACACACACACACACACACACACACACACACACAACTATAAATGTGTTGTTTTTTAAATCTGAAGCCTTCACAATAAGAACAGCTAACAACAACAACAACACAGTCACTCACACACACACACACACACACACACACACACACAACTATAAATTTGTTGTTTTTTTAATCTGAAGCCTTCACAATAAGAACAGCTAACAACAACAACACACACACATACACACACACACACACACACACACACACACACAACTATAAATGTGTTGTTTTTTAATCTGAAGCCTTCACACCACACACACACACACACACACACACACACACACACAAGATAATAAAGAAGTTGTCACTCAAAATACGTAATGCATATAATTCAAAGACATGCATTACAAAGGGAAAAGAAAAAGAAAACCATAGCTAACAAAAAAAACAATCTTGCATATACACAAAAAAAAAGAGCTCTAAATCAAACCAAAAGTAGAGACAGAAAGACACCGAGACAGACAAAGTGAAAGACAATTTCCATGAAAACACCTGCAAATGGAGCTGGAGACGGAAAGGTAGGAGAATTCATACAACGGAAAGAAGACAACAATTACAACAAAAAATACAAAACAGAAAAAAAAAAAACTCAGAAAGCAACAGAAACCACCAAATTAGTGAAAAATTTAAGTCTTGATTACAGTGCCGGCCCTGTGTGGCCTTGTTTCACTTTTTTTTTTCCTTCTCTTATTGATGTTAACTGTTAGCACGCTAGGGCCCTGGCCCAACACTAAACACAAAATGTAGCAGAGCACATTATTATAAGGACCCATTATTATCATTTTTATTATCATTTTCAATCACTGATTATTGTCATTATCATTAATATCATCATCATCATCATCATTATTATCATTATGATTATTATTATTATTATTATTGTTGCTGTTGTTGTTGTTGTTATCATTATATTATCTGTTTATCATTCTAATCATTATCATTATCATCATTATCATTATTACAATTTAAAGATACACTCTGGATAACTTACCTTCAACATGCGCACTTCCCGCATGGCAATCTTCTTGATGAGTGGGTCGTCCTCAGACTCCACAAACTTCTTGATGGCCACAAGCTGTGTGGTCTCTTTGTTCCGGCACTTGAACACCACGCCATATGAGCCCTCCCCTATCTTGCCGATCTTTTCATACTTCTCCATCCTGTCCACCCGCTCCCCTCCCACCCCAGCACCGGTTCCCCCACCTGTGGGCGCTGCTGCTACTCCACCGTTAGCGTTGGGGACTGGGGGATGTGCTGGAGGTGGTTCCTTTCTGGGGCTGCAACAATAACGTCATTCGGGTCTGAGGTTGTTGTCACAGTTTCGGTGTGTTCTGAAAATTTACTGTAAACTATGCGGGTGTGTGTGTGGCAGGGTGTGTGTGTGGCAAGGTGTGGGGGTGGAGGATGGGGGGTGGAGGATGGGGAGGGGGGTCAGGGGGGGAGTGGGAGGCGGGCTGTACTAGCATACATCTTCTCTCCTTTTTGTGAAAGCAAATATTTAATAAATTAAAAAACAAAAAACAGTTGGTGAGTTGTATGAGTAGAAAATCAACCCAGAAGTCAGTGTTTGCAGTCAATGACTATAATAAGGTATGAATTTTTAAAATTATCTGACACTCGAGCTTGTGCTGACAATGACACATTTTGTATATATTTACAAAATAAACAAATAACCTACTATGCATTATTTGTATGTCTGCTTTGTGTCATACATTTTGACCTGTCTGTCTGTCACTGTAATAAATTATTTAAAGGCAATGTGATGGGCACAATATATGTGTGTGTGTGTGTGTGTGTGTGTGTGTGTGTGTGTGTGTGTGTGTGTGTTTAAGAGAAGAAATGTAAGTGAATATATCAAGTTTGTTTCGTATCGTATTAACAACACACACACACACACACACACACACACACACACACACACACGTACGACATAATTGGCAAGTACTATACTGTTTGGCTTGTACAAATTAAATCTAAATTCTGTTCATCAGTAAAAATATTAAATTTTATGTTCACTTCACAAACATGACAACGCGATCGAAGACATTCGCATAGTGCAGACTATATCGATACCTTGCTCTCGACTCTCGACAAAGACGTTTTCAATTTTCATTTATCTTTATCACCCACCTTTGCGTTCGGCCCTGTTCACCCTCCAATGTGACTGTCTTTATGAGCACCAAAACCAACAATTACAACCCCCTCACTGGGGTAATAAAGATTTATATAAGTCTTCAGCTCTTCGTCCACAGTTCCCGCACACATTCCCACTTGAACACAAATCTTGACTACATGATAAGAGTGACACAGTAGCCGCCCAAGTGAACACGATTACAGCAGCTCCCGTAAGCCTCTGTACAAGTCAGTAAATTATTTATGATCTTGTGACCAACACCCACTAAGCCCGCAAAGTCACAGATGGGTATAATTTTCACAAATTAGTTTCGCCAGGCACTGATCTATAACAAGACGGCACGGCATTCCAATCCGCCATCTTGAATATTACGATCTCATATTATTGCGCTTCACAACAATCCTTTCTAAAACAAAAAGCCTCATATTCTGTTTGCAAAGAAGGTTATTGGGCGTTTTAAAATCTGTTAGTGTGGATATTGTGAATCTTTTACACGTACACCATTTCTCAGAAACGCAAAGAATCATTGGTAATGGGCGAACTAGTTTCTTTCGGTGGTGCTCTATTGTTGGTGTCAAAGGTCATAACCACGGTGACACGTTCACGTGATATAAACTCCCTTCTTTTCCCCGCCCTCAATACACGTGACCCGTTTTTAGCTTTCTGCCTTGCGGCTTTGACAGACCGTTTACACCTGGCGCTGTTTGTGTGTGTTTGGGGTGGGGGGTGACGCGGGGAGGAGTTTAGCTAACTTAAGGTATCACACGCTTCGGGTTGCTCCATTCAATAAAGCAACAATCATTTGCAACATTACACTGACGAAGTTGAATCATATCTGAAATTCAAACACCATACTTATGACTATACTTATGACTAAACATGTGAATCAAAATGTATATAAAAGAACCTGGGGGCGACGGGAGGGGGGAGGGGAATAGATGAATAGTCTGAATGTACGACTAAATGGAATGGGATGAGATGAAACTGATGTGAACGAAGAAGCCAAGAAAGTGGCCTGCAAAACAAAAATAGATAGATTCATAGACTAATCAAAGCCATGCGCTCCCATCACCCGTTCAGCTGCGACGATAACCTGCAAAGGTTCCTGTAACGTATCGTACGGTCCACTGAGATAGTTCGATCCAGAGTTCCCGAGAAAAATGCGGAGCCACGCGCCACTCATCCTCATATAACACGGCAGCCACCCGGACGAATCAAAGCAACCCCACTTTGAACTTCGTAAATGTTTTGACTACCAGACCAAACTTTGTGGGGAGGGGAGGGTGGAGGGGACGGAGGTGGGGGGGGGGGGGGCATGGGGGGATGGGGAGTGGAATGCTAAACTTAAACAACTGAACAGCCAGCCCACGCTGCCAGATAGGATCGAGAGTGGTGGATCGAGTGATCGATATAACAGCCTTCGCCGTTACAATTACGCACATTACGTTAGTTCGAGCCAATCGATCTTGCTTGACCGTCTTTACCACTGACTATATTATTATGTGCACTGGCCATCGATCGACAAACTGACTGATCGATCCACTGTTAAGCCGCCGTGCCGATCAATTGTCAGTATAGTGGGATCGGAGGATCGAGGAGGAGAAAGCGATGTTTCAGTTGCTGCAGCGCATGTAAGCAACATGGTAGTGCTACAAAACGTTACCACAGCGCGCGATGTATGTGACGTGTCTGTTGCGTGACTGGCCTGTATTTTATGTCGGTCTTCGCACAATCGTGCAGTACTATAGTAGCGCAGCCGATCATTAGTAACACTACTGACCGATTTCTGCGTTGACCAGACGACGTAAGTGCTCTCGCTACGGCATCTGATCGTCAGTCATACGGTGGCCTGACTTGCTTTCCAACAAATCCTATCACGCAGGCTCTGACTGAATACAGGGAATAATTAATTCTGTCAGGGCTACCTCAGTTTGCCCTTCAGCTGTAATTAGTCGATTTATCCCCATCTTTAGTCACCCCCGTTTCCGGCACTGACGCCCCCATCCTGGCCATCCGTCCCTCTCTCCCTCTCTCTACGAGGCTCACACTACACACACACACACACACACACACACACACACACACACACACACACACACACCAGCGCGCGCGCGTTCTCTCCCTCACTCTATCTGGCTCTAAAGATTATAGGTATATATACCTAAATTTTATAAATAAACAAAGTACCATTTAAATACATTAGTGATAGAAAGGACAGGCTCCATTTCTATAACACGTTCTGTTTGATGCAAACCTTCGCCTATATTCAAGCATCACACTATAAACACTCAATATTGTCAACTCATCCCTTCTCACTGGAACGTTTCCATCCACTTTCAAAACTGCAATCGTCCGGCCTCTTCTGAAGAAATCCAACCTTGACGCAAACATTTTGAAAAACTATCGACCAATTTCAAATCTTCCATTCCTGTCCAAACTCCTTTGAAAAAGCTGTCCTGAAGCAGCTCAACAACCACCTTTGTTTCAACAATCTCATCCACCCATTTCAGTCTGCCTATCGTGCTGACCACAGTACCGAAACCACTCTCCTCCACATCCTGAATAACCTACTGCTACAGCATCCGACTCAGGACAGATCTCCCTTCTCACTCTTCTCGACTTGTCAGCCGCCTTGGACACGACAGACCATTCAATCCTTTCCCGTCTTCATTTTACATCTGGTATCAACGACACTGTTCTAAACTGGTTCAAATCCGATCTCACTGATCGATTCCAGTCTGTCATTGTTGATAATTTCCAGTCTGAACCCGTTAAAATCGAATATGGAGTCTCACTGTATGGGATCTGTTTTACGCCCAGTGCTCTTCACACTGTACACTGCTCCTCTCGCTGAAATTATCAACCGCCATGATGTCAGTCATCATTCTTATCCTGATGACACTCAGCTCCAGAAGAATGATACCCCCAAAAAGGCTGTCGTCGCTTTTGCAAGAAACATCCAACTGTTTCCTGGACATTCAAAACTGGATGACTCTAAAATAAGTTACAATTGAACGCGGACAAAACTGAAGTAATGATCATAGGAACTAAACAAAAACTCTCTTCCATCACAGTTGACACAATCAAACTTAATCTCTTCCATCACAATTGACACAATCGAACTTGGCAGTACATCCATCCCTCTTTCCAGTTCAGTCTGGAACCTCGGCGTTGTCCTTGACAACACACTGTACGTGCAAAAATTTATCAGTTAGACATATCAGTACTGCTACTGTCAATTGCGGCGCATCAGTTCCATCCGCAAATATCTGTCCATTGACGCAACATCTATAGACTTGTCGTTTCTCTCATTCTCTCTCGCCTTGACTACTGTAACTCTCTATTGTCTGGTTTGCCTGCTTCATCCATTCAGTACCTTCAGCGTATACAAAACTCTGCTGCCCGACTCGTCCTCAGAAAGAAAAGATCTGAGCACATCACTCCTCTTTTGCAACATCTCCACTGGCTCCCTGTCTCACACAGAATAAAGTAGAAGATCAGCACTCTATGTTATAAATGTATTCACAAATCTGCCCCTTCCTATTTCTGTGGCTGCCTTCACCTCTACACTCCATCTCGCTCACCACGATCGGCTTCGGATCCACTCTGTTTACGCATACCCAGATTCAAACACTCGACTGTTGGCCGCCGTTCTTTCTGTCTCTTGACCTTGCAATAGAAATGAACTTCCACTTTCGTTTCGTCAAGTCTCCACATTCGATCAGCTCTTTCGAGTCTGGCCTTAAAACCCGCTTCTTCACAAAATAGCCTCCCTTCCCTGCCTCTTTCTTGTCTTCAGTTTCTCCAGTTTTAGAGTTACGCATGCGTGTGAATGACTGTGGGAGGTAGACTAAAAAAAATCTTGGTAAAAGTCGACTTACTTGGGATAAAAGAAGCGACGTATCGAGCCACAAGCTCTTCTTCAGGCAAAAGAAATGAGTGAGTGACAGACAGAAAGGTACAGACAGAGAGGGAGAGAGAGTAACGTTCAGGAAAGGAAAGTGATGAGAAGTCACAGGAAAGGACACAAAGCAGGGTGAGTAGAACTGTCAGTGTGAATGTATGAGGGAAAGTAAGGGTTCTGAAAGGGAAGGGTGAGGGAAGATGGGCAGGGGGTGAGAGGGCAGGAGTGGGGGAAGGGGGTGGAAGAGACTGAGTGTTAGGGACATATGAACAAGAAAGTAAAATAATTTTTTTTAAAATAAATAAATCAATCAATAAAAAAAAATATATATATAAATAATAAAATAATAATAATTTAAAAAAAAAATATATATATACACATACATATGCATACATACATAGACACACACACACACACACACACACACACACACACACACACACACACACACATATATATATATATATATATATATATATAACTGAAAAAATAAAAAATAAAAATAAATAAATAACTAAATAAAAAATAATAAATAGATAAATAAATAAATATAAACAAAAGTAAATAAATAAATTAAAACAACAGCAAAACAACAACAACCACCACACACAAAAAAAAACCAACAACAAAAAACAAACAAAAAACACACGCACAAACACACACATACACAGAGGAAAACAAAACAAACCACACACACACACACAGAGAGAGAGAGAGAGAGAGAGAGAGAGTAATATATAAATAGATAAATACAATAAAATAAAATAAAATAATAAAGTATATATACAAAAAACGGGATGAGTGGTGGCGGATAAATAGAGGAAAAGAGAAAGAGGGCAAGGATCAGAAAAGGGTTAGAGAATGCCTGAAAGACCGCTGCCATCACTCTTCGGTGTTGAGTCCAGCTGGGGCGAGGGTACCAAGGCGGGCAATCACGGTGGACTCCATGAAGCGCCGGTACTGGTTCTGCCGGACAGCAGCGATCCTCGCATGGGCAAAACAGTGAAGGGGGCTGTTGAAATGGGTGCCCGCTGGGTCACGATAGCCAAGGCGCATGGAGCGCAGGTGTTCAGTGAAGCGCTCGTTCAGGCTGCGGTAGGTTTCACCAGTGTACTTTTTGGCACAAAGGGTGCAAGTGAGGATATACACTAGGTTCTCGGACTGGCAGTCGAAGTGCGCCCTGACTGTGAATTTCCCAGTGGGACCCGTGAGGGTGGTGGAAGTATCCACGAAGGGGCAGGTTTTGCACCCCTTCCGGCCACGGGGACTGGTACCAGGAGGGAGAGGGGGCCCAGATCTACGAACAGCGTGTGAATGACTGGTGCGAAAGCGCTTTGATTTGTCTCTGTACAAGATTCAGCGCTATATAAATACCACTATTATTTATTATTATTATTAAACACCGCAACAGACGAACTTGAGCAGTAGCAGGCCCGTAATAGCAGCGGTTGTAGTTGATCGGGAAATTATTCATGTAACTCTTAGTTTAGTACAGTGAATTATTTACGGAGTAACACTGAAGTTAGTTCTCGTTGTATGTATCATGTTTTTAATAGATCCCAAAACAACCATGGCATACAGACAGACTTCCTCCTCCTCATCAATAACTCTATGACGAGTCACACTCGATCAGTTTAGGGCGCCCGCACAAAAGAACTGCTCACCAGACTCCTCCAGGTCGGTCTGTTGTGTGTGTAAAAGCCAGGGTCTCTGCAAATTATTTTTTTTTCCTGTCCATACTGCAATGATGACAGTCCTCCGTATTTTCTGCCCCCCACCTCACCCTCCTCCCAACCTCCCATCCTCTAGCCCACTACCCGGTCCTCCCTTCCGTTTCCCTCCCGCACTATATTCCTTGTAAGACTGCTTTAGTAAGGCCACTGCCAGTGGGTACTTAGTAATAGTAACAGATTTCAACAATATTTTGCACGTTTTAACAGATCGACCATGAACAAGCAGGTCGAACGCATGATCTCATCGCTTTGCCTCCACACACACTGAGAAGCCACGGCCAGCTCATATCATTACCAACGACCAACAGCGCATTACCGTACGCATCCTAATCGGCGACTCAAGAAGGATCAGCTCAGAAAGGCTTGCATCGGGGAACACTTCGCTCAACCAATCGGCTTTCCTGGTTTTCGAGTGGTGGGGTGGGGGTGGGGGATGGGGGAGGAGGGATCAGATTCTATGCGTGAATAAGTCGGTCTATTGTACAGCAGTACGAGAGAACGAGGTGTAGAGTGTAGAGGTGCAAGAGACAGAGAGAGACAGAGACAGAGAGAGACAGAGACAGAGAGAGAGGAGGTGGGTGGGGGGTGGGGGTGGAGAACTTCTAACAGGGTAAACATTCAGGATCGATATCAATCAAGGGGGGATCGAGAAAAGAAAGGCGATTTTTATTTGTTGTATTTTGTATTTCTTTTTATCACAACAGATTTCTCTGTGTGAAATTCGGGCTGCTCTCCCCAGGGAGAGCTCGTCGCTGCACAAGAGCGCCACCTTTTTTCTTTTTTTTTTTTTTTTTTTTGTTTTGTTTGTTTTTTGTATTTTTTTCCTGCGTGCAGTTATATTTGTCTTTCCTATCGAAGTGGATTTTTCTACAGAATTTTGCCAGGAACAACTCTTTTGTTGCCGTAGGTTCTTTTACGTGCGTGTTACTAAGTGGGCGAGGAGACAAACAGATAATGTAAGAAATATTTTTGCGAGTTCAGCTTTCAGTCTTCAGTCTCTCACTCTCTCAGTAAACAAACAAAAAAACAGACACAAGGAATTTTTCCCTGAGCCAATTATAATTATTAAAACCAAGAAAAAAAAAATCTGTCATTCACACTCTCTTCATCCTGAAAAAAAAAATTTGTTAAGAAACACAGGAACAAATGTCTTTGACTATCACAAGTCAAAATTTCTTTGCAAAAACCTGATGATCCAGTCCCAGGATCGCCTCAGTCCTAGGCCGGACAACAGCCTACTCACAGTAGTGTCCACTCACTCGTGGGAAAACTCGGGCACCTCCTCAGTGAACATTTCAGTTCAAGGTCCCTCCACTCCGTGGCCAGTCACATGGAGCCCCGACAACACTTTTTCCAGTTTTTAACTCTCGGCACTCCATTTGAATTATTCCTAGCTAATTTTCAATGTTCCCCCTTCATTTACTGTTCCCTTATTTTATTTTATTATATTTGTTATTCTTTCACACAACTCATGCATTCATACAATTTTCCAATTAACAATACAATATTCATTCATGAGTCACGTCTTATAAATTACACAAATACACAAAAAAAGTATTGATTTATCAAAAAGTAAACATTTCAAAACTAACAGCAAAAACTACTATATTCACAAACTATTCAATCATTAGTTACATTTCGAATAAACAATAAAATAAATTTTCCCACCTGATGTTCGGAACATTCAAGGCACACAGACCACATCACATCACCCGAGCTCTGATGCATTCAGACTGACACTACAGCACATACATATACGCACACACGAACATGCACAGCTCACGATTCACCCACACTTACCACGTGCAAAACATTTTCACATTCATACAGGTACTCGAAATGTACAAACAAAAATTTCGTTCTTCCTCTGGCCACAGGCATTCGAAACTCACTCTGTCACAGTGCGCTAAGTGCATGCTGCACACGGGACCTCGGTTTATCGTCTCATCCGAATGACTTAGAGTCCAGACCACCACTCAAGGTCTAGTGGAGGGGAAGAAAATACCGGCGACTGAGCCGTGATTCGAACCAGCGCGCTCAGATTCTCTCGCTTCCCGTGCGGACGCGTTACCTCTCGGCCATCACTTCACGGTATCCATATCATAATTATTTGTTACAGTTTTAATTAACGGTCACACACTTCCACTGCTCAGTATAATATACTGAAGATGATAGTAAATGAGTGACATACTTTGTATCATCATTATGAGGGGGTGGGGGAGGGGGAGGGGTTGAAAGGGTAGCTGAAGTTTGTTCGAGTCATTCTATTTTCCATTCATTCGTTCATCGGTAATTTGCGTGTCTATGATCTCTCTCTTTGTGTGTCCATGCTCTCTCTCTCTCTCTCCCTCTCTCCGTCTCTCTCTCTCCCAGCGTCTCTGTCTGAGTTGCCATTATCTATCATGAAATCAGCTTTTAATGGCTGCAAAAGATCAGTCAAGATGCTGTCGAGACTGGTACTGGTAACAATAATTATACTGAATTATAAAACAGCTATATAAAATGAATGACATAAATCCTCATAAATGACAGCAACTGGAGAAACTGGGAAGGAAAGAAAGAAAGAGAAGGGGGTTGGGGGCGTGGGCGGACGGGGGGGGGGGAAGACAAGACAAAGTCAAGAAAGGACCAGGAAAAAGAAAGAAAGAAAGAACGAAAGAAAAGAAAGTAAGTAAGAAAGAACAAATAGTAAAGAGTTGTAACTCTCTCCATTCACAAAGTACACAACTTCAAGTCAGTGCTGCTTCCGCTACCGATTCAGCTAGCACACAGGTAAATAAAAAGGTACATTGGAACAAACCCAGACACTTCCTCAAAAAAAAAGGAAGCGCCGGGCCTGTCCTTATACCGATCATCTGACATGTGCACACAGCAGCAAAAAGAGAAGAAATGTGCAAACACAGATAAGCTTTTATTCAAGACTGGCATCGCCTCCGCCGCTTTAGTCTTGAACAAGCCACACAGAACACATGGACAATACAGAACACACACATGGTTTCCTCGGTGTTTTTTTTTTTCAACTGGAAATGAACAAACAAGAAAGAACAACTAGAGAGACGAGGTCACGCCAACCACACGAGTCAGTGGAGTGTTAGCGCTTCCTATAATCATCCTATGACCCTGACCCTACTACCACCATATACATCCTTCTCCTCTAGCTCTTGCACTATACAGGTGTCATGTAATATACGGCAAAAACAACGGGCGGGCAGGCAGGCAGAGAGAACAAGAGGATTAAAGGTGTGGGGGAGCGGGGGAGGGGGCGGAGGTCGGGGGGCAGGGCGCGGGGGGGGGGGGGTGGGTGTTTGATGTCGCCTTGCCTTTCCCGCAAGTGAACTGAACGCTGCCATCACCGATCGAGCGTAAAACATCGTCAGTCGGGCTCCTATACTATACTCCCCCCCCCCCCCACCCCCACCCCTAGCCACCACTACCGCACCACAACACACTACTGCACCACCACCACCACCACTACCACTCACATTTCACCCCCCCCCCCCACACACACACCCCAACCCCCGGCCCCCTATCCATATCACCACCAACTCTGCAACTACCAGACCAATGCTGTTGTTACCACCACCGTTACCTTACCACTAATACTCAACCAAAGGGCTGTGCCGGCAACGGTATAGAAGGTCGCTTGCCTTTTGCACCTGTCCTATATATATATATATATTGTTGTTGTTGTTTTGTTTGTTTGTTGTTGTTGTTTGTTTGTTGTTTGTTTGTTTTCTTCCATAGCAAGTCTGAAAGGAACTCCGATATATTTGTATTCCTTTTTATCACAACAGATTTCTCTGTGTGAAATTCGGGCTGCTCTCCCCAGGGAGAGCGCGTCGCTACACTACAGCGCCACCCTTTTTTTTTTTTTTTTTTTCCTGCGTGAGTTTTATTTTGTTTTCCTGTCGAAGTGGATTTTTCTACAGAATTTTGCCAGGAACAACCCTTTTGTTGCCGTGCGTTCTTTTACGTGCGCTAAGTGCATGCTGCACACGGGACCTCGGTTTATCGTCTCATCCGAATGACTATATTACATTCAGGACGACTGCGCCCCTTACATACCCTCTCCTCCATGTCCCCCGAGTTAAACAGCTTATGTGACTGGCGCAGTGGCGTCATATAAGGAAAAAAAGAACTTTCCCATACGCCAATTTGGTCATCTTTGGAAAACAAGTAATTTTGTTCACTACATCTCATGAACTGTAAACTGGAGTTATGATAAATAATCAAGCGTGTGTGCCCGGTGTGTGGTGTGGTGTGGTGTGGTGTGGCGGTGGTGGTGGTGGTGGTGGTGTGCGTGTGTGTGTGTGTGTGTGTGTGTGTGTGTGTGTGTGTGTTCGCGCGTGTGTTAACAACTATTTTTGAGAAACAAACAACAAACTCAAAACAAACATCTACCCACCCACCACTAACCCCTCACCAAAAAAGCCTTCAAGTTTTATGCGTATTCTTGACTTTGTACCATCATCTCTTATGATGCCAAGTTTGTGAATTGTACACAAGACCTCATGTCTGATTATCTAAAGTTATGATCGAAGTAGAAAACGGGGGGGAAAAAAGTCATTTAGCTCCATTATCTAAGGTATATTTTGTCCTTCAAAAAGACTTCAATAAAAAAATTTTTTTTAAATGATAGCTGCCTGGTTTCCAAATCATAAATGTCTAATTCCTTGAGCATCTTTTATTACAAGCTCAACTCATCAGTTATGGTGAAATTAATAATGATAATACTGGATACTTATATAGCACACTATCCAGAAATCTGCTCTAGGTGCTTTACAAAAACGCTTTTGTTAACATAAAACATTATGTCTATGTTACATACACACACCAAAATGTGACTACACACACACACACACACGCACACGCACACACACACTGCATACATACATTTTAACATACATATGTATCTAACAGCTACCCTAACACATACGCACACATAGGCAGGCACAAACTTACATAAACACACGCACACACAATACGCATTCATATACATGCATGTAGTTATGTACACATACATATGTATACACACATAGTCAAGCACACTTAACGAAAAGGAAGTGGACCTGCCACAACTGAATTTACTGCTGAGGGAAAAGGTGAGGTTTGAGACGAGATTTAAAAGATGCGAGCGAATCAGAATGACGGAGGTTATCAGGGAGCTTGTTCCACGTCTTTGATAATAATAATACTGTCATCCCCCGTCGTCCTGCTGTTTCTTTTTCTCTATGTGTAGCACGCTTCCTCAGAGCAAGAGATCGCAGATGGTGGTGAATGTCCAATGAAATTAGGGTTTTCTGCATCTTAATTAACAAATACCAACAACAAACGCAATGCATCGAAAGTGCATCTGACTCGTCCTAGCCTTAACCTCAGTGCTTTAATCCGGCGACTGAAGACCTTGTGAATGCGATAGTGGTGGTGGTGGTGGTGGTGGTTTCTGGGTAGTGACGTCACAGCTCGAGTGCCACTTTTTAGTTCCCAGGCACAGTAGTTAGTTAGCAACCTACCGCGCTCCGAGCCGGCTAACGTTTAAGTCCACTTGACTTCGCCGCTACTCGGAATGAAAACAATATTAATAGCACCATGGGCGGCTTTGCGTGCGGCTCTCTCTCTCTCTCTCTCTCTCTCTCTCTGTAAGCGTTGGACAGGCACATAAACTGACTTCGCGCCGGACCCAATGCGGGTGTTGCCAAGGCCAATGCAAATAATGGAAACCCGATCACAGCTTTGACCACACACACCCCCTCTGGTAGGGTCAGAACAATGACGTAGACTGAGTTCAGCCGGCGTTCCATGTTCTTGACTGACGTCATGCATAAGTTGTGTACTGAAGCACAAGTTGTGTGTAAGGAAGCCTGGTATCGTTTTACCCGAAATGAACAAAAAAAATGGTTTGTTTGGGGTTTTTTGTTGTTGTTTTTGTTTAACAGCGAAAGGCGGGGGCGGGGGGGGGGGGGGGGGGGGTAGAAACAGACAGACAGACAGAGAAAGAACGTGTCATTTGTAAGACAGACTTCTATAACACCTTCACACCCCGTCATGATCATAAGATCAGACAGAGAGAGAGAGAGAGAGAGAGAGAGAGAGAGAGAGACAGAGAGAGAGAAGAGAGAAAGAGAGAATTACTCAGGAACGATGGTAACACACAACCGCAGTCCGGTTTTTGTCTTTAAACCACAGCACGACCAAACCATGCGCGCAGCTACCAGTGAGCAGAAATGTGGCAGCACTTCATCATGTGCCATACTACCAGAGACCGTAGGCAGTGGTACCTTCTTCTTCTTCGTTCGTGGGCTGCAACTCCTACGTTCACTCGTATGTATCGTAACACTTAGCTTTTACGTGTATGACCATTTTTACCCCCCACCATGAGGGCAGCCATACTCCGCTTTCGGATGCGTGCATGCTGGGTATCAGTGTTCTTGTTTCCATAACCCACCGAACGCTGACATGGATTACATGATCTTTAACGTGTGTATTTGATCTTCTGCGTGCGTATCCACACAAAGGTGGTTCAGGCACTAGCAGGTCTGCACATTATGTTAACCTGGGAGACAGAAAAAAAATTATCCACCCTTTACCCACCAGGCGCCGTCACCGAGATTCGAACCCGGGACCCTCAGATTGAAAGTCCAAACGCTTTAACCACTCGGCTATTACACCCGTCGGCAGTGGTAGTACCAAAGCCGGGACCCGACCTTAGTGAGTGAGTAGGTGGGAGAGGAGAGAGAGAGAGAGAGAGAGAGAGAGAGAGAGAGAGAGAGGACTAATCCATTCTTCATTGGCGCTGCCACCGCCACCATCATCACCACCCACCACTGTTGCACTTGATCTAGTCACTTGTAGCCTGTGGAGAGTGTAGGCCCCCAAATAGGATCTTTGGTCGAAGCCTCCGTGGGCTGTGCTGATGGACATGCAGGTTTTACTTGGCAACTGATCTGAGGATGTCGTTCCCTGCAGTTACGTACTGGTCGAGCGTGAGGCTAGGGACTGTATAGAAGCCCCTGTATGTCTGTACGTCTATCTATCTGTCTGTCTGTCTTTCTATAGATATATCAGTCTGTCTGTCTATCTTTTTTTATATCTATGTATCAATGTGTGTGTGTGTGTGTGTGTGTGTGTGTGTGTGTGTGTGTGTGTGTGTGTGTGTGTG
>NC_134879.1:14360379-14385379 GCF_041734735.1 Babylonia areolata
GGGGGGGTGGGGTGGGGTAGGGGGGTGGGAGTGGGGGTGGGGGGGAGCAGCCTGGCCTACTGTTGAGCCCAGCAACCTCGACCATGGTTTCAGGGGAGACTTGACATCCTGGTGAAAGATCCCTTGCATTGAGGGGGTCGTCGTCTGTCTGGCGGATACTGATACTTTAACCAGGCACTGGCAGAGAGAAGACTTGTCACAAGGGGGGAGAGGATTAGGAAAGACTTTCAACAGGCCGTTCATTTCCTATTCTGTTCAGCGTCACGAGAGCCGGAGAATGGGACAAAAATAACAAAAAGACTTAAACCACACACACACACACACACACACTGACACACAGACACACACACACCCGCGCACGCTAAAAGGAACATAACAGAAAGAGACAGAGTTGACAGAGACAACCAATTAGAAAAGACAGGTAGACAGACAAAATTAATGACCGTACAGATAACATAGTAGACAGACATACAGAGAAAAGGGGGAGATTATTACTGTTTTGTATCCACACACACACACACACACAAATACACACACACACATACATACAGAGAGAAAGAGAAAGAAAAAAAATCGTGTTGACGAATGAAGTAGAAAGTTCACATCCCACCCCCAATCCCCCACCCTCCACCCCCCATCTCTTTCACCTTCATCCCATCTGCAGACCCCGCCCCCTAACTTGAATCAAACCGTAATCTTTCCTAGGTCAACAGCCAGCCAGTGCCGCGGCTATCACTGGAAAAAAAAAAAAAGAAAAAAAAAAAAAAAAGCCATACACAAAACAAATAAAAAAAACAAAAACAAAAAAATCAGAAGAACGTGGTAACTGGGAGGAGGGGTGGGTGGGCGGGTGGGGGAGTGGGTTTGGGGTGGTGGTGAAAGGTAATGACATGATTTTTTTTTTCTTTGTGGTTTTTCTCCTCCTCGTCTTCTTCTTCTCCTTCTTCTTCTTTTTTATCTTTTTTATTTATTTATTTTTTTTACGCTGCCTGTATTTTCGTTGTTTTGGTTATTGTGTGAATAGAGAAGGAATCACAAAGAGCTCGCGGCGAACTCACATATCATGTTAGTGACAGAGAAAGGTCGGTATATCGTCTTCTCTCGTGTCATTTTACATTGGCCCACGATAGAAAGCTCTGTGAATCCAGTCTCTCTCTCTTGTTCCCAAGTATATCTATATATATATATATATAGGACTATTCACAATCCTAAACACTTCGAACTTTCCCAAGGGGTAATGTTTCAATATTGTGTTATCCTGTACCCCCGAAAACGGAGTATGACTGCCTACATGGCAGGGCAAAAACGGCCATACACTCGTGTACATACGAGCGAACACGGGAGCTGCAGCCCACGAACGAAGAAGAAGAAGATGATGATCATGATGAAGTTTGTTCGGTTTTTAAAGTTGCCACCCAGTTCGAGATGTACTCACTGGACGAGATTCTTCATGTTTATTGTTCTCTTCTTTCTTTTTCCCCTGTCAGAATTGTTTTTTATTATTTATTTTTAGTAGTTCTTCTTCTTCTTCTTCTGCGTTCGTGTGGGCTGCAACTCCTACGTTCACTCGTATATACGCGAGTGGGCTTTCACGTGTATGACCGTTTTTATCCCGCCATGTAGGCAGCCACACTCCGTTTTCGGGGATGTGCATGCTGGGTATGTTCTTGTTTCCATAACCCACCGAACGCTGACATGGATTACAGGATCTTTAACGTGCGTATTTGATCTTCTGCTTGCGTATACACACGAAGGGGGTTCAGGCACTGGCAGGTCTGCACATATGTTGACCTGGGAGATCGTAAAAATCTCCACCCTTTACCCACCAGGCGCCGTCACCGTGATTCGAACCCGGGACCCTCAGATTGACAGTCCAACGCTTTAACCACTCGGCTATTGCGCTCGTCGTTGTAGTTCTTTTCATGGAGTGTGTGTTCCACGGGACACGCGAGACAACGTACCACTCAATGGAGAAGGGAATGCATGCAGTTTCTCCAGGAAATTAGACTGAATACGTTTTTAGTTCTTGTCTTTTCCCCTGGAGAAGAACGAACCATTCACAACAGCACACAACGTTAACTCCATGTAAAAAAACAACAACAAAAATCTACGTCTTTGGAAACACAGCTCAACTCTGTTGCTTCCCCCCGCCACACACACACACACACACACACACACACCTCCTCTCCCCCCCCCACCCCCCTCAAACACCCATCCCCAATCCAAAGAAAAGTTCAACAGTAAATTATCAGGTTTGTGCCAGTCAAAAAACCTCACGGACCTTTTCTATTACATACTCCATTTTAGACATGTCATGTGCTTTCAAAACCATGGGAGAGAAACATTCTAAAGTGCTTTCTTTTTAATTTCAATACCCGAGTCAATCTGGGTTCAGAACAGAACAACACTTCATTCATACATACAGTGCTAGCTACGTGAAACCCACGTCTTTTGAACATGAAAACTAATTATTTACTATGTGTGTGCTCGTTATGTGCGAGCGTGCGACTGTGTCTGTGACTGTGTGTGTTTATTTCGCGAAAGATTTTGAGGCTACCGACAAAGAAGGTGCCCTTCACAAATTTACCTACCGACGCACTGAAAGTCTCTTCATCCTTCTACCTAAGTGACCGTAAATGGCTTAACCAGCCAACTGGCTTTTAAGAGAACAAATGTTTTTGATGTCATTTCACAAACTCTTCGTTTCTCTCTCTGAATTACGATGACCAGAAAAATACTGACATATATATTATTGTTATTAGATACCTTAACACTCCAGTGTCACATTTTACTTATTACTCAGTTGATAATAGCTGTTTCATTTACTTAGCTTACATGCGCGCGCGCGCACGAGCGAGAACAAAAATGCCATGGGTCCTTTTTTTTTTTTTTTTACACAAACAGCTAGTTACATTACATACTATTTTTCGATTTCAACGAAATTTCAATCAGTAAGTTTGTAAAGAGAAAAAAATCATAAAAAGTTTTTATGTTTGCTTGCGCCTTTTTTGTTTTTGTTTTGTAATGTTTGTTTTTTTTTGCGGGGGGGGGGGGGGGGGGGGGGGGATTTTCTTAATCAATGGATTAACTAATAATCAACTGTAACCGAACCAGCCAATTGTTCGCCAAACGTAGCATGCAGTTCGATTGTGAACCTTAGTTTTTTTTTTTTTTTTTCGTATTTAAGGAAGTGATAAAAAAAAAACGAGTTTGATTTTAGCATCATTCTCATATTTTTGTCATAGGTTTATTTCGTTGCTGCTTATATCCAACACTTTTTGATTTCCTTTGCTTTTAATGCTGGTATGCATGGAGTTGTTGGCAGTTCGTGAATTTTAGTCTGTTAACGTAGTTCTGTGTCCAAACTTTGCTTCGTTGTTCGTTGTTTTGTTGTTCGTGTTGTTTTCCAGTGTAAAGTTCTGGGTTTGGTTTGGTAGTGTTGACATACTTATTAGGTTCAGGCGTGTAAATTTTAACGTGGTGTAGTAATCTACTGTTCCGGAGGTTTCTTTTGCCATAGTTTGGATGCTGACATTCCGTATTCTGGTGCTGATTCTGCTTTGCCTTGATTGCTTTGTCGTTGTTGTTGTTGTTGTTATTTGTACACGAATGTTCTGCTTCGCTATTGTTTCATTACAGACATTCCGGTCTGGGTGGTGATGTTTGCATAGTGATTTCTTTCTCTCTCTCACTCTGTGTGTGTGTGTGTGTGTGTGTGTGTGTGTGTGTGTGTGTGTGTGTGTGTGTGTGTGTGTGGCTGTCAATTGTGTTATTTATATTCGATTCTATTTGTTATATAGAGCGTTAATCAAAATTTGACGGCCTATACTTTTGTTTTATATAGGTTTCTGTTCGCGTCCGAATGTGTACATAACTTTGACATAGTCGGTAATTACAGTACTGCAGCAGTCCAAACAGCGGTAAAGAAGAAGAAGAAGAAAAACAAACAAAAAAACCGAAAAAAAAGTAGTACCCTACCTGCAAAGTCAACGAGCTCTGCAGTCCCTATATGAGCAAAAGTAACCGCCTCCAAAAAAAAAGAAAGAAAGAAAGAAAGAAACTGGTGACAAGCCAAAACAAAAAAAGCTGTTATCAAAATATCAAGGTTAGCAACCCTATGGAGAGCTATAAAGGATCAACAAGCAGTCTTCCCCTTTGATCTCCTGGCTCAACGGCACAATGACAATCTCTCTCCCTTTCTCCAAGCCAACCCAAAAAAACCCAGCCCCAACCCCCCCCCCCCCCTCTCTCCCTCTCCCTCTCGTTGCGATCACTCCTACCACCACACCCCTCTCTCTCCCACTACTCACCCCTGAAACCGACATGCTGCTACACCCTCCTGCCAGTCTGTTCTTGGTCCTCCCGCCCCCCCCCCCCCCCCGGCCCCCCGTTCCTCCTACCCTTCCAACTCCTCCCCCCCCCCCTCCCCCTCTCCCCCCAACATTACTCTCTCAGCTGGTGGTGGTACAGAATCAAGATGAAAGAGTTTTGGGAGACGATAAAACTAACATCAACGTCTGCTGTTTTGTTAATCGGTCGATTTGTTCATTTTCGTCTCTAACTAGATCTCTCTCTCTCTCTCTCTCTCTCTCTCTCTCTCTCTCTCTCTCTCCTTCAGCCAATGAAATCTACCGCCGCCACACGCGGAGGTTGTTTGATGTAGTTGTGGTCCTTGGAGACCTATATTATGATATTATGAAAATTATTATCAGAGCGCCACCGAGTTCATTGTATAGTAGTACTCTCTCGGAGACTTGAGACTTCATGCTTTATTATGTTCTTATTATAAGGAAAAGTTCCTTGCATGCTCGTAAAACACAAAACACAAGCACGAAAATATACGCACACGTGCCCCCCCCCCCCCCCCCCCCCTTCTTCCTCCCCATACACAAATACACACACGGCGCACTTCACTTGCTAGCAGAAGAACATTACAGACAGATTGACAGAGTCAGGCTGAGAGAGAGAGAGAGAGAGAGAGAGAGAGAGAGAGAGAGAGAGAGATTCAGGTGATTTATTCATTTCAGGCCATAGCCCCATATGAAGAGGGGGCGATAACAGGGTTTAACATGCGTCACTACAACTCTGTAAACACAATAAGCAGAACCAGATACCAAAACAATTAGGATACTAGTGTTTCTCTCAGCTGAAATGCTCGAAATAAATTACAAAGCTAGACTGCATATTGTTTTCATTATCAGTCGATGACATCAATAAACATAATCTAAACAGACATGGATATGTATAAAGAGTTCCAGCGAGTTATAATATTATGCAACAAGAACAATAATTTCTTCCTAACAGACAACAATGCATTCTTCGCTCTGTTAGATATATCTCTGCAGGCAGCTACAAAACTCAAAACTAGTAGACAAAAGGTATCCCAAGATATGTATAAGCATTAACGACAGGCATAGTAATACCATCATAAACCCATTATTTTTTCCCTTGCAGCCAAGTAACCTCCTTTCTTGAAGACGATAATGTTGCTTTTATCCAAATTCACCCGTAAACTGCAATCGATTAGCTGAGTTTTTTTTTCAGTTGGAGAGAGACAGACAGACAGACAGACACACAGAGAGACACAGAGAGAGACACAGAGAGGCAGAGAACTGATACATTTTGTTGTCTGGCCCACGGTCCATCCATAATGGCTCAGCAGGAGGTGAGAGCGCCCGAGTGATGTTACCACAACAGTAGTGAAGAGCACGATCAATGATTGGTTCAAACAGAGCGGGTCACCGTGACATGATGATTAAATAATACCGTTCGTTTATACTGGAGATATATTCTATCGTGTGGGATAATTAATTAAAAAAAAAAAAAAAAAAAAAAGGATCTACGATCACTGGATGCCGCGCGGCGTGTTTTGTGGTGGGAGGGGGAGATGCCTTTTAGAAGTCAGTCGTACTTTTCTGATCATCATCGTCATCACAGCAACAACGACAACAACAAAATAACAACAACGACAACAAAAGCAGCAGCAGGAGCAGCAGCACCAAGAACAACTATAATAATAATAACGATAACAAGAACAATAATAACGATAGCAATAACTGTAAATGATACAAAAAAGGCACCTTTTTCGGAAATTTATACAGCGCTTATCCTGCAAGAGTCCGGAGTGAGATATCATAAAGGAACCCTGATTCTGGAAATTATATTACAGAAAAACAACAACAACAACAATAACCTCTTCTGTCGCTCTCTTCTGCGCACGCCCCTGTGTTCTCCAAGATTTTTGCATTCCTGTACAATACCTGTATGGCCATGTCATGAGATCATCAGGGCTTGGCAAGGCATTCCTGCAGGGCACAGTGCAAGGAGGGAGAAGGAGAGGCAGACAGAGGAAGAGATGGGAGGACAACATCCCAGAATGGACGGGCTTGAGGCTGAGCGATACAATCAGGAGGTCAGAAAACCGAGAGGATTGGAGGATGCTGGTTGCCAGATCGCCTGTGGCGCCCCAACGGTCCACAAGACTACGGGATAGGTGAGGTGAGGTGACAATACCTTCCAACACCCCCCCACCCCATCACCTCTCACCCCTTTCGTGTTATTTCATTTGTTTTAAAGATGTTTGTCAGAGTATTGTTCTTTGACAACAACAACACTGGTAGCGAGATTGTCAACACATGAGTGGGCAGTACTGTAGCTACAGTCGCAGTCCATGTCCAAATGTATGACTGTTGGTTTTTTTGTGGGTTTTTTTTTAACCCCCTTTTTATCAGTGACATATAACATTTTTTTAAAGCTCTTTTCTGCATGTAATCGGGGAGGTGATGAAAAAAAAAAAAAAAAAAAAAGAGAAAGAGAGAGAGAGAGAGAGAGAGAGAGAGAGAGAGAGAGAGAGAGAGAGAGAGAGAGAGAGAGAGAGAGAGAGAATGGCCCGAGCCTTCAATGTGACTCGGGTTTACTTGTGTTTAAAAGGAGTTTATGGCGCCCTGCTCGAATGTCTCATAGCTCACACTGGGACCGTATGTTAACAGCGTACCTGTTGAATGACTCACGTGAGGGGTGGTCGCCAACGGAGATAGACTTGTTACCGCGGTGTTCAAGTTCGTCTTCCAGTCTTGACGGACGCAACAGCCGAGTGGTTAAAGCGTTGGACTTTCAATCTGAGGGTCTAGGGTTCGAATCTCGGTCACGGCGCCTGGTGGGTAAAGGGTGGAGATTTTTCCGATCTCCCAGGTCAACATGTGTGCAGACCAGCTAGTGCCTGAACCCCCTTCGTGTGTATACGCACGCAGAAGATCAAATACGCACGTTAAAGATCCTGTAATCCATGTCAGCGTTCGGTGGGTTATGGAAACAAGAATATACCCAGCATGCACACCGCCCCCGAAAGCGGAGTATGGCTGCCTTCATGGCGGGGCAAAAACGGTCATACACGTAAAAGTCCACTCGTGTGCATACGAGTGAACGTGGGAGTTGCAGCCCACGAACGAAGAAGAAGTCTTCCAGTCAATGTGTCATGTATGTCATACTGACTTGTGCGGTTGCAAAGTCTCGAGCAATGAGCACCCCCCGCCCCCCTCCCGCCCCTGCCCCCACCCCCCCCAAAAAAACAACCAACCAACCAAACAACCAACCAAACAAAAACAAAAAACCAAACACATTAGAATATGACAGGATACTGTACTGTACTATACTGTAGTCTACTGTACTGCACTGTACTATACTATACTATACTGTTCTGTTCTATACTATGCTATACTAATCAGCGCAGTGCAGTGTAGAACAGTACAGTCAACAAGTTGTCAATTACAGAATTATTTCTGCGGTTGAAATCAAAACAACACAAACGACAACAAAGAAATTAAAGAGCAAAAATAAAAAGAATAAAAAAACAAAATCAAACAAACATAAAAAGAAAACAACGTTTTTTTCCTCAGTGTTCCTTGTAATGCGTCACGTCTGTTTTTACATCAAACGTGCGCTGTGTGTGTGTATGTTACGCTGCTGGTCAGGCATTTGCTTGGCAGATGTGGTGTAGCGTATATGGATTTGTCCGAACGCAGTGACGCCTCCTTGAGCTACTGAAACTGAAACTGTGTGTGTGTGTGTGTGTGTGTGCCAAGTCTGTTTGAATAGCAATATGAGTAATACTGTTTATACCATTCCTTGTATTCTATACATCGATGACAGCAATAGTGTGTCTTTTTTTTTCGTCTCTTTTTTTTTCCGAAATAGATTCTTTTAACAATCGAATTTGTATAATTAATTTGTATCCTGATGACGAGACTAGGAGACTGGCGGTTCTGTCGGAAAGTTTGTGATTTCCGTTCATACCCCGTCATACAAGTTAACACAATACGAACGTCAACCCAGAAATACGACTGTGTTTATGAAATATACTTCGTAGACTGGGTTGTGAAATACACAAGACGTACTGGGAAGAAAAGGGCCCAATGGGAACTGAGGGAAACTCGGCTATAAATAAATAAATATACAGATAAAACAAAATTAAATTTTTAAAAAAGCTTTAAATCAGGCGCAATGTTCTGATGCCGGTACAAGATCGAAAAGCACGTTCACATCTCGATCTGGGGAAACAAGTCTCAAATATGAAACACATGGTCTTTGATTATGATAATCAACACCATCATTAAATTTTCTCTCAATATCAATATCGTTATTACTGCTAGTATACTATTATTACCATTACAATCATATTTGTTGTTATTGAAATTATCTTTATTTTTATTATTACTATTAATAATATTATTATTATAATCATCATGATGGACGATGAATATATGATGATGATAATTGTTATTATCATTATTACCATTACTATATCATTATTATCAAACCTTGCTTTAAAATATTCATCTTCACATTCATAACTACAGATTCTCAAAATAAATATTCTAAAATGTTTTATTCGCTTCAAGTCTTTTGAAACATTAATTACTACTTCCTGTTGTTATCGGCACCAACTTTGCACCAAACAGGATACCCTCATAGAATCACCCCACCCCCACCCCCACCAGTCCTTTTTTTTATTTTTTTTTCAATATACATTCCCTGTCCCTTATCAGTTTATTGATTTTGTTCTCAGACAAGACTGACAGGCCGACTGATAGCCATTACAGAGAACATGCCCGCCAGTCGGCAATCGGCCTACAGTGACTCCCCTTTAGTTCGTTTTATGTGTACAATCCATTGCCATCGGATAAAAAAAAAAAGAGTCGTCGAGTATACGCATATTAAAAGCTAAAGAGGAAAGTGGCTGAGAGACACAGAGAGAGAGAGAGAGAGAGAGGAGGGAGTAGGGAGGGAGGGAGAGGAAGAAGAAGAAGAAGAATTAATTTAAAAAAAAAAAAAAAAAAGAAGAAGAAGAAAAAAGAAAAAGATTAAGGCCGCAAGTCTGATGAGACTGTTTCCATCAAATGTTCACAAAACATTCTGAAATGCGACGACACTTTCATACACAGTTATAATGAAATATTATTTAAAAAAAAAAAAAAAAGAACAATATAAACCACCACCACCCACACACACACACAGCAGAAACGAATGAATAAAACAACGGCTGAAATAACCTCAGATTATCAGTAAATAAATAAAAAGTGATGAAAAGGAAAATCTGTCTACATGAATAAATAGATAAATGTCTAAAAATAACTAAACGAATCAATAGCAATGCACAAATAAACAAAGAAAATATTCATAAATTAAGCGAAAGAAAATAATTTTTAATGAATTTATGAATAAAAAAAAAAAAACAACCTCAAAAAGACACAGATGTAATAATTATATCGAGTATAGTCTATCATTGCAAACATGAAAAAAACAATTAAAAACAAATTTTTTCTAAGAATTATTGACAGTACGGCCTTCCAGAGCTGAATACAGCTGACTTATCAACCCTCTCTCAACCACAACCCCTCAAAAAAATAGTGAAAGATAGAAAAAAAAAAAAAAAAGGACAGGCAGCTCTGATAATTGATGCAATTCAATCTTCAAACATGTTAGCATCTTCCATTTCCGTTTAACTATCGCGCGCGCACACACACACACACACACACACACACACACACACACACACACAAACACACACCTCCTTCCCTCAATCTCCCTCCCTCCCACCACCCCACCCCCACCACCATCCCGGTCCCTCTCAATGCTCTCCATAGTAAGCTACCTAGCAAACAAGAGGCGATATATACTGACCGACTAACCAACCAACCCACAAACCACTACCTCCTCTACCGGGACATACAACAACCCAACAACCGGACAAGAACACCCATATATAATATATATATACCGAAGGTTAAGTCAACCCACCCTGAAATTGTGGTACGGTCCCAGCGAACGAAGGAAGGAAGGAAGGAAGGAAGGAAGGGTCGAACGAACGAACGAAGGAAGAAAGGTAGGTAAAGGTATGTCACACCTGTTGTGTTATCACAAACAGAGCGGCCCCTCCGCCCTCCCACCCCCCAACAAAAGTCGAGCGTCACAGGTGCGCGTGGCAGTGGCTTTGGCTTTGCTGCCCTACTGAAGAAGCCAAACAGCACTGACCCGGCCTGGGTCCCGGGAGTCACTGATAAAGTCAAGACCAAAGACAAAGCTCCCCAGCTAAAACTCTATCAACACCGTTCAGCTGGAGACACACCCCCTCCTCCCTCAACCCCAACTCCTCCCCCCCACCCACCTACCCACAATCCCTTTCGTCCTGCCTTCGTCCCCCCCCTCCCCCCTCTCCCCCCCAATCCCCGGCAGCGGTGTACAGCGAAGCGATGATCCCTTCCCTTGTGCCTGACTTACCTCCATGGGCGCGTTTCTGAAGACACCCCCCCCCCCCTCCACACACCTCAACCCCCCCCCCCCCACCGCACCCTCTCTCCCCCCGCACACACACACACACCTTAACCACCCCCACCCCCTCCACACACCTCAACCCACCCACCCCACGCCCCCCTGCACACACACACACACCTTAACCACCCCCACCCCCTCCACACACCTTAACTCACTCCCTCCCCCAACCAATCCCCCCCCCCCCCCCCCAAATATTAATCTCTGCAGAGGACTGCAATTACCTCCGATACTAGACTGAAAGATGGGCTTTCTTTATGTTGATCACCCTTTGGTTTAAACAGCATTTTATTTGGAACATGTCACAAACACAACACAGCAACAGAGGAACAGGACAACGAAAAGATCTAAAACAAAGTCCTCTCCACCATCCACCATTTACGATAACTGAAAATAGAGTAAACTGTTGAGGTTTCAATCGCAACATCAAGGTGTCACATGATGACTTCACTTTTTCATTTCCGGCTCTTGTTTTATGATGAATAGATATAATTCCAATCGATCTCCTATGATTAACCTGTATAAGCTCTTGGGTAGTATAGATCCGAAATACCCATTTGTCGGGGAATTAGCAATATATAATAGATATATTAAATAATATACATATATACATATTTACATGTACACAGACACACACACACACACACACACACATATATATATATATATATACATATATTTATATATATATATCTAGCGCTCTCTAACTCTCTCTCTATATATAGTAGTGGTAGTGGTAGTATTTACTATTGTTATTATTGTTGTGTCTTATCGTCACTGTTTTTGTTGTCACAAGGACAGATTGGAAGACTAGGCAATGCCTAAAATCTTTATCCTCCTTGAGCAATAAAGTTTTTGAATCTCTCTCTCTCTCTCTCTCTATCTCTCTCTCTCTCTCTCTCTCTCTCTCTCTATATATATATATATATATATATATATGTGTGTGTGTGTGTGTGTGTGTGTATCTAGCTAGCTCTCTCTCTCTATAACACACACACACACACACACACACACACACACACACACATATATATATATTCTTGATAGATAAGACAGCACGTGATTCACACGACGATCTGGGAAGAAACGTGCGTCACTGATAAGTTTCAGGGATCGTCGTTTTGTTGACATCCCTCACAACCCCAAAGGAACATTTGACAAACTTGAAATCCTTTTTAAGAAAACAAATCTCAGAAAGGGGGTGTGGCTAAGGTGTTCGTGTGTGCAAGTATGTGTCTTCGGAATAAAGATGAAATTTTGTTTAAACTAAATGGGGTGGCGTCGTGTGTAGTTCATGCTCATATAGACCAGCCGACCACAACGTTCCACAAAGGGTGGGTGAGAGGCTCACAACCGGAGGGAAAAACTTAAGAAGGGGGGAGGGTGAATTCCCACTCTGTGACACCGGCTGGATGGCGGCTGTCTTCATCGACCCGAGTGGGTTGTCGGCCTTATCAGCGGCCAACTGCTACTGTTCTGACGGGCTACCACTGCCTGCCTTGTCGTCTCTGAAACAAGTTACCGCCTGCACTCTTTTTCTTCCACAGAAAGCGAATGGATAAATCTTATGATAAATTGTCAAATGCGAGACAACATTCAAAGAAAAGAACGAAGAAAACATCTGGTATCATTTTTAGCTTTAAACATTCATGTTCGTATGCGCGCACACGCGCGCACACAACACACACACACACACACACACACACACACACACACACACCCACTCATAGACAAACGCGCAAACATACGTGCATATCTGGATTCACATAATGTCAAACTTTTCTATCAACAGATCTCAGACAGAGAGAAAGAGAGAGACAGAGAGAGAGAGAGAGAGAGAGAGAAGACAAAACAAACAAAGTTCTTTATTTTCGAGGATAATGAATAAGCACTGGCGCACTTTTTTTCATCCAGTCCCCACACTGAAACAGGGTCCACACTACACAATACTACATTATAATATGTCATCGCATGCATTGAGAGAGACAGACATAGACAGAGAGAGACAGAGAGAGGTAGGGGGTGGGGGGCATAGAAAGACAGAAAGAGACAGACAGAAATAGGAATACCCTCCAGTAGGACCCAGCTGTGAGGATTTTCTCAACTGTTCATCTCTCGATTCCATCTTCTGTCCAACGTCTCATGCTTCTGTTCCGTAACATATAGAATAGAATAGAATAGAAAAGAATATAATATATATATGTGTGTTTGTAACCAAGTGTACCGGGGTCACAAGGAATATTGGTGTGGGGATGGGGGGATAGGGGATGGATAGTACATAGAAAGCTAATAAACATAAATCGAAAATCATTTTCAAACAGTACGGAATTTTGTCACATACATGCACATATAAACATAAGAATTTGTGTATAAATATTTCTCCTCTATTCCTCCCGACTGAAAACTTTGAACCCTGAAGCGTAAAATTTAATGTTCACTCTTTTAATTCCTTCTCTCTGCGTATCTTTTGTCAGTGCATCAATGTTCTCCCTTCTTTCTTTTTAATATTTCTTCTTTTTTTCATTCTTTTTTTTTATCTTATCCTTCCCTCCTCCCCTCCATATACTGACTACCAGACAAACTGTTAATTCCATACTTTCGTGTGCTGCCGTAACAACCATCACATTGAAAAAAAAAGTTAAAAAAAAAAAACAACAACCAAAAAAACAACAAAAAAAAAACAAGTCTCTATACACACTAAAATCTGTGCTATGTTTTTCGTTAAGGTGAGCGACAGGTTTGATAAATTTCCATTCAACCGTTCGCCACATAAAATCCAACAATGATTTCTCTCTTAAAGCCGGTATCGAATACAAGTTTATCGATTTGTAGAGTGTGTGTGTGTGTGTGTGTGTGTGAAAGGGAAGAAAAACTATCCACACTTACATTTTTTTTTTAATGGTGACATGGATCGATTTTACAATGGTGACACCGCATCATTGTTTTTGCTGTTTTGTATACTTTTTGTTTGATAGTTTGGTTCCTTTTATGCTCAAAGACGTCCCTCTAAAACAAAGACAAAGAAGCTTTGCAATACTACGAATAAATTCTTCGTCCTTGGCAAAACAAAAGTAAATAAACAAGCCTTCCAAAGGGAGTGGGTGTAAGTGAAAGTGGGCGTGTGTGTGTGAGTGAGTGTGTGAGTGAGTGTGTGTGTGTGTGTGTGTGTGTGTGTGTGTGTGTGTGTGTGTGTGTGTGAGTGTGTGTGTGTGTGTGTGTGTGTGCGCGCGCGTGCATGTGTTTGGGGGGAGAGAGAGGGGGGGGGGGGAGAGAACCAGATTTCATTATGCAACAAAAGTTTAATATACAAAAATATTTCACAGTGAAGGTAAATCAAATTTCCATTACTTGCTATGGTTACTAGAGCTTAATATACAAAGACATTTTACAGGCAAGGTAAATAATATTTCAAAGATATTTTATTGTCAATATAAGTGATATTTCCACTACGTGCGATGGTTACTTTTTTGTTTGTTTGTTTACACAAATAAATTATATTTTGCTTTTCAGTATGACAGATTTACGACATCCTGTTCACGCACTGTCAATTTGAAAGCACGATCCACTGTATCCTTTCAATTAAGATCGTCAAAACTGGTTGTGTTTGCTGACCTTAATATTTCCATTACTTGGAATGGTTACTTTTTTGTTTGTTTGTTTACACAAATACATTATATTTTGCTTTTCAGTATGACATGTTTAACACATCTTGTTCACGCACTGTCAATTTGAAAACACGATCTACTGTATCCTTTCAATTAAGATCGTCGCAACTGGTTGTGTATACTGACCTTGATATTTCCATTACTTGGAATCGTTACTTTTTTGTTTGTTTGTTTACACAAATAAATTATATTTTACTTTTCAGTATGACAGGTTTAACACATCCTGTTCACGCACTGTCAATTTGAAAACACGACCCACTGTATCCTTTCAAATTAAGATCGTCAAAACTGGTTGTGTATGCTGACCTTGATATTTCCATTACTTGGAATCGTTACTTTTTTGTTTGTTTGATTACACAAATAAATTATATTTTGCTTTTTCAGTATGACAGATTTACGACATCCTGTTCACGCACTGTCAATTTGAAAGCACGATCCACTGTGTCCTTTCAATTAAGATCGTCAAAACTGGTTGTGTTTGCTGACCTTGATATTTCCATTACTTGGAATCGTTACTTTTTTGTTTGTTTGTTTACACAAATAAATTATATTTTGCTTTTTCAGTATGACAGATTTACGACATCCTGTTCACGCACTGTCAATTTGAAAGCACGATCCACTGTGTCCTTTCAATTAAGATCGTCAAAACTGGTTGTGTATGCTGACCTTGATATTTCAATTACTTGGAATCGTTACTTTTTTGTTTGTTTGTTTGTTTACACAAATAAATTATATTTTGCTTTTCAGTATGACATGTTTAACACATCCTGTTCACGCACTGTCAATTTGAAAACACGACCCACTGTATCCTTTCAATTAAGATCGTCAAAACTGGTTGTGTATGCTGACCTTGATATTTCAATTACTTGGAATCGTTACTTTTTTGTTTGTTTGTTTACACAAATAAATTATATTTTACTTTTCAGTGTGACAGGTTTACATCCTGTTCACGCACTGTCAATTTGAAAACACGATTCACTGTATCCTTTCAATTAAGATCGTCAAAACTGGTTGTGTATGCTGACCTTGATATTTCCATTACTTGGAATCGTTACTTTTTTGTTTGTTTGATTACACAAATAAATTATATTTTGCTTTTTCAGTATGACAGATTTACGACATCCTGTTCACGCACTGTCAATCTGAAAGCACGATCCATTGTATCCTTTCAATTAAGATCGTCAAAACTGGTTGTGTATGCTGACCTTGATATTTCCATTACTTGGAATCGTTACTTTTTTGTTTGATTACACAAATAAATTATATTTTGCTTTTTCAGTATGACAGATTTACGACATCCTGTTCACGCACTGTCAATTTGAAAACACGATCCACTGTATCCTGTCAATTAAGATCGTCAAAACTGGTTGTGTTTGCTGACCTTGATATTTCCATTACTTGGAATCGTTACTTTTTTGTTTGTTTGTTTACACAAATAAATTATATTTTACTTTTCAGTATGACAGGTTTACGACATCCTGTTCACGCACTGTCAATTTGAAAGCACGATCCACTGTATCCTGTCAATTAAGATCGTCAAAACTGGTTGTGTATGCTGACCTTGATATTTCCATTACTTGGAATCGTTACTTTTTTGTTTGTTTGATTACACAAATAAATTATATTTTGCTTTTTCAGTATGACAGATTTACGACATCCTGTTCACGCACTGTCAATTTGAAAGCACGATCCACTGTGTCCTGTCAATTAAGATCGTCAAAACTGGTTGTGTATGCTGACCTTGATATTTCCATTACTTGGAATCGTTACTTTTTTGTTTGTTTGATTACACAAATAAATTATATTTTGCTTTTTCAGTATGACAGATTTACGACATCCTGTTCACGCACTGTCAATTTGAAAGCACGATCCACTGTGTCCTGTCAATTAAGATCGTCACAACTGGTTGTGTTTACTGACCTTGATATTTCCATTACTTGGAATCGTTACTTTTTTGTTTGTTTGTTTGATTACACGAATAAATTATATTTTGCTTTTTCAGTATGACAGGTTTCACACATCCTGTTCACGCACTGTCAATTTGAAAGCACGATCCACTGTGTCCTGTCAAATTAAGATCGTCACAACTGGTTGTGTTTCCTGACCTTGATATTTCCATTACTTGGAATCGTTACTTTTTTGTTTGTTTGATTACACAAATAAATTATATTTTGCTTTTTCAGTATGACAGATTTACGACATCCTGTTCACGCACTGTCAATTTGAAAGCACGATCCACTGTGTCCTTTCAATTAAGATCGTCAAACCTGGTTGTGTTTACTGTCCTTCCTTTCACGGTATGTAATACAGAACACGAGACCCCAAGTTCAGTTCGTTCGGTAAACGAGTTAGCTCTATACTGCTGCTCCCAGAAACAAATTGATACAGACAGGCCTACATAGCATTTCAGTTTCTTGTGTACTTATTTTCACTGAAAAGTCATCTGTCTATTATGTAATTCATTCTTAAAACAAAGAAGAAGAAAAAGAAGATGCAAATAAATGATTAATCGACAAACTCAAAGCAGGTATAATCTCCTGCAGTTTCAGAGTTGTTTTATTTATTTATTTTATTTTATTTTATTTGCTTATGATATGATGGCATTTCCATTCAGATGCCGGATGACTTACACTACAACAGTTGCTCTTTGTTCTTATTTTCTGTACATTTTTCTCCTTTTGCAAATTAGAATGACAGAACTATAGAACTTCGCGTCACTACCTCTTATACAGAAGATATTCGAAGATAACCAACGTAGCAGCAAAATGAATAAATAAATAAAATAAAATAAAATAAAACGTGCTGTCCTTTCATATTTTTTTTTCCTTTTCGGAATGGTATAATAACAATTATGAAGGGAGGTCATTCATGTAACGTTTAAGACCATCAGACCGGTTTATTTCGTTGTTGTTGTTTTTGTTTTGATGGCGAAAAATCTTCAAGAAAGTCACATATTATTCTGTTATCAAAGCCTGAAAAACAAAAAATGACCCGTGAAAATGGACGTCTAATTATTATACGTTGTTCTCAAATCTCTCATGCGGTAATTACCCCTCCATTGATAGGGAAGGCTGCGTTAACTCACTCAGTACGGCCAGTCCTCTCTTCTCCTCTACACAGACCCCTCGGATGTCCAGTGGGTGTCTGAATGACGCAACCTTTAGCTTCCGTCGTCAGAATTGTGGTATCTTTGTCAGCATTCACCTCTTCAGTATAAGAGTCTTCCGCTTGCAATATTTTGATGATGGTAACTGGGGTGAAACGCTGTTAACGTCGTCTCTTTCGCCGTTCGTATGGAGAGAGTTAATCCACTGCCCATACAGACCTCACGGTTCTACACGTCTGAACCAAACACGTAGTGGCAGTGCTGACGAGCCGTGTTCGATTTTTCCGTTGTTCAAATAACTAGAAAAAAAAACAACAACAAAAAAACACAAGAGCTGATGCGAGGCTTCCCTTTACGATTTCATACGTGATTCCTTCGTTGCCTGCGGGAGGCTCTTACGTCTCTCTATCTCCATGAAGAGAAAATCAAAACGTGATTGCGGAATGTTTGAACAAAAGGTCTTTAGTTTCTCTTTGACATTTGAGTGCTAACTTTGATCAATACTTGTGTTTCTGTTTACAATCGCTTTTTCTGGAGGTCGGGATCTGCTTTCTCTGTCTGTCTCGTTTGTGTGTGTGTGTGTGTGTGTGTGTGTGTGTGTGTGTGCGTGCACGCGCGCGCGCGCGTGTGTGTGTGCTGCAGTGTGTGTGTGTATGTGTGTGTGTGTGTGTGTCTGTGCGTCTGTGTGTCTGTCTGTGTCTGTATCTGTGTGTGTGTGTCTGTGCGTCTGTGTGTCTGACTGTGTGGGTGTGTGGGTGTGTGTGTGTGTGTGACAAGAACGAAAGCAGATTTCTTAAGGTGCCAGTCCATCTACCTGACAACGTGTGAGTTTTCACGCTATATAGTAGGACCAACAGCAATTCTTCTTCTTCTTCGTCTTTATCGTCTTTATCATCATCATCATCATCATCATCATCATATCATATTAAATGTGTGTATTCCTATTACCATGGTGATTACACATTATTCTTCCAACTACAGCTTTCCGCTAGCTGGCGGAAAAAAAAAGAGTAAGAACACTAATTAAGTTAACCATAATCACGATCACTGACAACTACTACATGCAAGCCCAGTCCACCGTCAACTTTAATGGAAACGCTGGGTTACCATGGTCACTGTTTGGTTTTTTTTTTTCCAACACCCTGCCACGAAAGTCAATCAGATCAACAGCAGGTCACGTAATTTTTTTTTTTTTTTTTTTTTTTTTTTTGGTCCCCCTCAAGCCAAACTCTTGAGCCGAAAGCAAACACACTCGTAAATCCCACGGGACCACGTCGTCAGTGATAACGTGCGCGCAGCAGCACCGGGGTCCGATCGAGCTGACCTGTGTGACCAACAAGGGAGAGCATTCGCAGTCGCCGGGCTGCCATGGACTTGAAAGGGACAGCATTCGCGCCGGTATGCCACGGGAGAGAATTTGTGAGTGATGGTGGACGGACGGCCTGGTACGGTGGTGGTGGTGGTGGTGGTGGTGGTAGGGGCCCTGGCCCGGCCCTGCCGTACCGTACGTGATAAAGTCTCTTAGAAACCCGTCCCAAACATTTTGCTGGAAGTCAGCTATATAGCGAGTTGACTTGGAGCCCACTACAACAAGGGGGGCTACTGTTTTCAACGTCTGAGTTGTGGCGGCTAGGGTCTGTTTGTGGTTTGTTGTGCTTGTGTTGCCACGGACGTGATCATTCCCGCCACACTGTCATCGCCCCACCCCCACCCCAACCCCCACTCCCCAAATCTCTCGCGCGCAATGACATGACAGGACATTATTATCATCATCTCTTCTGTTTCGTAGTTTCAGTTTCGAGACTCCATTTCCACCACAAATAAAAACAAGTTAAAAAATTATAAAATAAAAAACCCCGCCAACCTGCCCCCCCCCCCCCCCCCCCCAAAAAAAAAAAAAAAAACACCCACAAAAACAGAGACCCTGGTTAGTGTTATCGGGGTATATCTATCTATCTGTATAGGGCTTCTATTTAACTGACACTGACGGAACTGAAGGCCTTTCAGTTCGCGTGCGGATCTGTTGACTTTTCGTCATTTTTAAAGTTTCCTTTACGGCAGGGGAAGGGGAGGGGGAGGTGAGAAGGGGATGATGGGGGGGGGGGGGAAAAAAAAAAAAAAGAAAGAAAGCTGAGTCTACACATAGCAAGTTAGATGGGCAGAAATGGTTAAAAAAAGAAAAAAAAGGAAAGAGGGAGAATGAGAAAGACAAGTGAGACAGAGAGATACAGACAAATATGAAGAGTGACAATACTGAACGATGTCTGTTCACTGCATGGCTCTTTGCACAACTACAGGATTTCAGAAGGTGGGATGAGAGTCGAGGAAGAGGAGCGGAGGAGGCTGGGGGCGTTGGAAGGATGGGGGTGGAGGGGGTGGGGGGGGGGGGGACGGCTGTCACTAGTGGTGTTTGAATCACAACACACACACACACACACACACAAGTTTCAAGTTTCAAGTTTTAATTATCCTTTCACTCCTATTGGAGTATGGAGGATTACTGCAAAATAAACTTTTCGTGCCCAGAATAAACATTTCCAAATACACAGCAATGTCACATAAAAGTTGAGAAAATACAAATGTCTTTTAACTCCAAAAGTATAACTAGGCAACATTTGCAAATCTAATCATCTTACTTACAGCTAAAATGACACACACACACACACAAACACACACACACACACACTGCACACACAAACATACACACACCACACACACACACACACACACACACAACACAACACACACACACACACACACACAAACGTACACACACACACACACACACACACACACACACACACACACACACACACAGAACACACACACACACACACACACACACACACACACACACTATGAAACGTTTCCATCTGTCCAATCAACAGCACACAGCACCAGTGACAGATAGATGTAAATTCCAGACATGTTGCTGTCTTCTTGTTGGCACCATGTTGTAAATTACGTATATATTTTGTCTCGTGTCAAAGTGTTGTAATCATGCACATTTTGTCTCATGGCTAATTGTTAAATACATATATTGTCTTATGTTTGATTGTTATATATGTATATTTGACTATGTCTAATAGTAATGAAATTAAGATGAAAATTTTAAAAATATTCTGGACATGCTTCACATCTTTTTCTTTTTTTTTTCTCCTGGGGGAAAATGTTGTGGGGTGTTGCCAAAAAGTTGGGGGGGTGGGGTGTGTGTGTGTAAACTCGTAACACTTTCACAATTCTGACTCAAATGGTCTCCTTGACCATAATTGAAGGAGGGATTCATTTTTCTCTGAGCAGTGTGAGAGAGAGAGACATACAGACAGACAGACAGAGACAGAGACAGAGAGACAGAGAGAAGGTGGTGAAAGCTGAAGGGTTAGGAGCGGTGCACAAAGAGAGACAGGAACGGAACGGATATGTATAAAAGGAGCTACATGTATACTGTAGCTGATTAGTGGGGATGTGGAGAGTGGGGGGGTGCTGGGGGTGAGAGGGGGGTGGAGACAGTCCATTAACAGTCCTACTCCATAAGGGATTTCTGTTGTTGTTTTTTTTCTCTGAGAAGAGAGAGGGAGGGCGGGGTGGCGGGGGTTGGGTGATGGAGAAGGCTGATGGGAGGGGGGGGTGTGTGGTTCGGGTGGGGAGAGACAGTTCATTAACAGTCCCACTCCCTAAGGGATTTCTGTTGTGTTTGTTTTTTTCTCTGAGAAGAGACAGAGACAGAAAGAGACAGAGAGAGAGAGAGACAGAGAGAGGGTTGTAGTGGTGCAGGCTGATGGAAGGGGGGGGGTGGGGGGGTGTGGTTGGTGGTGGTGGTGGTGGGGGGGTGGGGAGGGGAGGATGGGGACTAAGTGCACACAGACAGAAATGGAAATGGAACGACAGTGTATAGAAGGAGCCGCATGTGTGATGTAGGTTAATTGCAGGGGGGGTTGGGATGGGTGGCATGAGTGGGAAGAAAGAAAGGACAAAAAAGACAAAAATAGACAGCGCCATTAACAGACCCACCCCAAAACCATCTTTTCTTTTCCCACCCAACTTTTCTTTTTCTCTCCCACGCGTTCCTGTTGTTGCCATGGTCAGACCGCTAGGTTGCCATGGCGAAATGTGCAGTCCGTCTGGGAGCCCACACACCACCGGAGTTAAAAAAAACAAAAAAACCTGCCACCACAGTGGTTAACCAGAGGTTGCTCGTGGGAAGAATACGCGTGCATTGGACACCGTGCATGTTGTTTATATGGCAGCTTGGCTTGGACTGGATCGGCGTGGTTGGAAGTAGCTCGTTTTGTCTTCCACTGACGGACGGAACAGCCTTCCACTGAGCCTTAATTAACCATGTTACCCTTATTTGGAGTTCCAGGGTCTTCCGTGGTTTGGTTTGGTTTGGTTTGGTTTGATTTTGTGGTATGGCGGTTTCTTTTGGCACAACATGGGGAGAGGGGTTGAGACAGAGAGAGGGAGAGAAAGGGAGAGAGAGAGAGAGAGTCACAGAGAGAGAGAGAGAGAGAGAGAGAGAGAGAGAGAGAGAATGACAGAGAGAGAATGACAGAGAAAAGACAACGAAATCGGAGTGAGAGACAGTCAAACAAACAGATACAGAGAGAGACAGAGACAGAGAGAGCGAGGGTCAGACAGACAGACAGAGACAGACAGAGACTGACATTGAAATACAAAGAAAGAGAGAAAGACAGACAGACAGACAGAGGCGGACAAAGAAAGAGAGAGAGAAAGAGAGAGAGAGAGAGAGCGACAGAGAAAAGAACGAAATCGGAGTGAGAGACAGACAAACATACAGAGAGAGACAGAGACAGAGAGAGAGGGACAGACAGACAGAGACAGACAGAGATTGACACTGAAATACAAAGAGAGACAGACAGACAGACAGACAGAGGCGGACAAAGAAAGAGAGAGAGAAAGAGAGAGAGAGAGAGAGCGACAGAGAAAAGACTACGAAATCGGAGTGAGAGACAGACAAACAAACATACAGAGAGAGACAGAGACAGAGAGAGAGGGTCAGACAGACAGAGAGACAGAGATTGACACTGAAATACAAAGAAAGAAAGAAAGACAGACAGACAGAGGCGGACAAAGAAAGAGAGAGAGAAAGAGAGAGAGAGAGAGCGACAGAGAAAAGACAACGAAATCGGAGTGAGAGACAAACAAACATACAGAGAGAGACAGAGACAGAGAGAGAGGGTCAGACAGACAGACAGAGACAGACAGAGATTGACATTGAAATACAAAGAGAGACAGACAGACAGAGAGACAGAGGCGGACAAAGAGAGAGAGAGAAAGAAAGAGAGAGAGAGCGACAGAGAAAAGACAACGAAATCGGAGTGAGAGACAGACAGACAAACAGATACAGAGAGAGACACAGAGAGAGAGAGTCAGGCAGACAGACAGACAGAGATTGACATTGAAATACAAAGAAAGGGAGACAGACAGACAGACAGACAGAGATAGAGAGAGAGAGAGGAGGGGGAAGAGAGTTACAAGACCATGATAAGATGGGTTGGGCGCTGACCCCTTTTCTCTTTACAGCTGTTTTCAAACACTCATACTGACAAAACACCTGTGTCACGGTCACTGCATGATCGCCATCAACTGTCATATCAATGACTTACAACTGTCATATCAATCACTTACAAATGCTTCCACTACCACAATGACAATTATGACTATCAAATAATAATGATGATGACGATAGATGCGATAAAACAACAACAACAACAATAATAATAATAATGGTGATGATGATGGTGGTGATAGGCTGTGCGGTAAAATTCAAAACACAGTTGATGATGATGATGATGATGATGATGACGACGACGATTATGACAGGCTGTGTGGTACTAAAGCCAGAACAGAACAACTCGAACCCACAATGATTTTTTTTTTTTCACACCGACAGACAAGAAACAAGACTCGAAAATCAACACCGTCAAATTATCACTGTTACAAACACACTGACGAACGGACAGGCAGCGAACAGTCCAGTTACCGTTGATCGTCGGCTTCCCAATCCTCCATGTCAGCACTGTCAATTCTGCCGTTGCCAGCGCCGTTCATTTTCGCGGCTTCCGAGTCCAAACGATTGCGGTGTTGGGTCTCTTACATACAAGGTGACGCTGCTTCTAACGCTTCGCAAAAACCAAGATCTATCAGCTACTTCTAAAGCTTCGCAAAAACCATGATCTATCAGCTACTTCTAATGCTTCACAAAACCATGATCTATCAGCTACTTCTAATGCTTCACAAAAACCATGATATATCAGCTGCTTCTAATGCTTCACAAAAGCATGATAAATCAGCTGCTTCTAATGCTTCACAAAAGCATGATAAATCAGCTGCTTCTAATGCTTCACAAAAACCATGATCTATCAGCTACTTCTAATGCTTCACAAAAACCATGATATATCAGCTGCTTCTAATGCTTCACAAAAACCATGATCTATCAGCTACTTCTAATGCTTCACAAAAACCATGATCTATCAGCTACTTCTAATGCTTCACAAAAACCATGATCTATCAGCTACTTCTAATGCTTCACAAAAACCATGATATACCAGCTGCTTCTAATGCTTCACAAAAGCATGATATACCAGCTGCTTCTAATGCTTCACAAACACCATGATCTATCAGCCACTTTTAATGCTTCACAAACACCATGATCTATCAGCTACTTCTAATGCTTCACAAACACCATGATCTATCTGCTGCTTCTAATGCTTCACAAAAACCATGATATACCAGCTGCTTCTAATGCTTCACAAAAACCATGATATATCAGCTGCTTCTAATGCTTCACAAAAGCATGATAAATCAGCTGCTTCTAATGCTTCACAAAAACCATGATCTATCAACCATATAATTTATAAAACCAATGCGCGGGAACCCACAAAACTGAGGTGAACTTATGTGTGTGTGTGTGTGTGTGTGTGTGTGTGTGTGAGTTATTTCAAAGCGTGCATGAACTGTCTGCGCGTCTCCAATGACTTCCCTCTGTTAAGAAGATTCTTGTCTTCAAATTAATGAAAATTTAAAAGCTTTTTTTACTTTGTTGTTTGGTACTTTAAAAAAAAAAAGCAGGAAAAAAAAAGCACAAACATGACGGAAAGTCTTTGCACGAAACTATTACTTGTTATTTAATGTCTTCGTTGCTGTCAATAATTGAAACACAGTCAAAAACACGGAACTGTCGCGCAAGAACAGGGTGTTTTTTTCCCCTCTTTGTTCTTTCCTTTCTCTTTTCGGCATCAGACTACACAACAAAGCTTTTCCAGGTAAAATGTAGCTTTGGTGGGAAATGGTTCGCCTGATCACAGCAACATGCATAAACACTTCTCGAAATCGGACCAAACAAAAGAAGAAAAGAAATGGAAGTTGACCAGGAACGCTC
>NC_134879.1:14390379-14400379 GCF_041734735.1 Babylonia areolata
GACCTCGGTTTATCGTCTCATCCGATTGACTAGCGTCCAGACCACCACTCAAGGTCTAGTGGAGGGGGAGAAAATATTGGCGGCTGAGCCGTGATTGGAACCAGCGCGCTCAGATTCTCTCGCTTCCTAGGCGGACGCGTTACCTCTAGGCCATCACTCCAGTGAATGATACTGGTTAAACTCCGATGTTCAGGCAGTCATATTTACGTTTTCACAGGCCGCGGAATATGTTGGGTTATATTTGTGTTGCCAGCCATAACCACACACAAGAGAATCATACCTCTAACAAAAAACATCGAGAAGACCCCACCACCCCTCGGAACTAAGACCACACACCACAAGACACACATGGCAACAAGGTGTGAAGAGCAGGTCCTTTTTCAGCACGACACATTCCAAGTCATGGTATGTGGACCCCGCATATATAGGGTTAAAAAAAAAATAATAAAAAAAAAGAGGCCGCAGTTTTCACCGCAGGAAAACCCTCTTATTGTGTGTGGTTACAGGACAGGGAGGAGGGGGGTGGGGTGGAGGGGGGTGGGGCTGAGGGGGAGGGATGGAGGGACAAGGGGGATGTGAGGACCTCACGTGCAAGGCACTGTGCGTCACTTCATCAATGACAATAGAAAGGGCCATCTCATTATCATAAGAAAACCTCTTCCGACGGACATCGAGCCCACAAGTCGGTCATATGGCCATTGTGCCGATGGAAGAAGAAGTTCGGGAGGGAAAGGAGGTTAGAGTACAAAGAGATGTACACACACACACACACACACACACACACACACACACAGAGCACTTAATTATGCACGCGCGCGCACAGACACACACATACACATACAAAACACATAATTATGCACGAGCGCGCCCACACACACACACACACACACAAGAGGCATAAGTAGGGTGGGTGAAAGGATTTCTTCTTCGTCTAAAAATAATCATACTGGTAGGTAGACGTTAAACAAAACAAACAACATACACAAACACAAATGCACACACGCACACAGACACACTCAGTGTGCGCACGTGAATTAAACAATGTGGGGAGAAAAAGAAAGAAAAAAAAAAAAGAGAAAGAATTCGGGAAAGAATGTTTGAATCGGTAACCTGTGCGATTTTGTCTTTGATGTACCTACCAATGGCATGTATGCCAAAATTGCGTTTTGACAAATAAAGACAAAACAACTTAAAGCGTAAATCGGATCTGACGATGCAGTGTTAGTCACTGAGAGCTCATTCTTCTGCAAAATGTGTAAGCATATAAAGAAATAAAAGAAAAAAAAAATGTGTGTGTGTGTGTGTGTGTGTGTGTGTGTACACACACTCAGCAGTCAACATACACACTCAGGCAATCAAAAAAAAACCCCGTGCATGCATGCGCACACGAACGCAGAGCTGCACAAACATGCCTTCCACTCACATGTTCTTTCATGCACGCGCTCAGGCACGCATACACGCGAGCGCGCATAAAGGACACACACACACACACACACACACACACACACACACACACACACACACACACACACACACACACACACGCATTGCTCAAGGTGGGCCCCAAGACAGCCCAAAACAAATAGAGCCTCGCAGAGACCAGATCAATCACGAAGCATGGTCCATCTTTTATTTATAATCTTTTTTCTTCAATTCCAGGTCACGACATTCCCAGATCATAAACCATTCACCATCAACTCCGGCACGACGGAGGGCCGCGAAACAGCAAGGGGAAGAAGAAAGGGGAAGGAAAGCGTCATGTCTTCATAAAATGACGTGCAGTTCATCCTGGGTATTATTCTCTTCACACAGTGTTAGTTAAGTCAGGCACCCGTTTATAGTATCGGGAGACGATGGAATTGCCCCTCTGTGAATGACATACATTCATTTTTCATCCATTCTCTCTCAGATAAATATTGAACTGCGCTCTGTAAATGACACAGACTTAATTCTTGGGTTTTATTCTCTTCAGATAGATGGTGTTACTCAGGCATGCGTTACAGGTTCGAGAGACTATTGAAATGCGCTATGTAAATGAAAATACACTTCATTCCGGGTTTCTTTCTTTTCAGATAGATAGTGTTACTGAGGCATCCATTATAGTGTCGGGAGACTATGGAATCGCCCTCTGTAAATGACATATATTTCATTCTGGGTTTTATTCTCTTCAGACAGTGTTTCTCAGGCATCCATTCTATAGTATCGAGAGACTAAGGAATTGTCCCTCTGTGAATGACATACGTTAATTTTCATCTATTCTCTTCAGATAGATATTGAACTGCGCTCTGTAAATGACACAGACTTAATTCTTGGGTTTTATTCTCTTCAGATAGATGGTGTTACTCAGGCATCCGTCAAGGGAGACTATACTATGGAATTGCCCTTTGTTACTGACATACATCTAATTTGGGCTTTATTCTCTCCAGATATATAGTGTTAGGCAACCGTTATAGTCTCTGGAGACTCTGGGATTGCCCTTTGTTACTGACATACATCTAATTCTGGATTTTATTCTCTTCAGATACATAGTGTTAGTTAGGCATCCGTTATAGTCTCGGAGGACTGTGGAATCGCCCTCTGTAAATGACATACATTTCATGCTGGGTTTTATTCTCTTCAGATAAGTAGTGTTAGTTAGGCATCCGTTATTGTCTCGAGGGACTGTGGAATTTCCCTCTGTATGATACAGCATCGGGTGTGGCTCTGAACAAGCCAGTAGGAGAGTGATAAGTCTCCCCCACACTGCGCGCAGGTGAAATCAGACGCTGATCCGGCATAAGTAGCACCTGAACGAAGATGGAATATCGTTCATCCTTATCTTTGCTTGTTAAAATTAATCTCCAGCATAACCGAAGATCAACAAGGAATACTGTTTTATCCTTGTATTTGCATATTAAATCAAGATTCAATATAAGTACCTTGTGACCGAAGAAGGAATAATAGATGTTTTTTTTAACCTTATCTTTGCCTGTAGAATTAAGATCCAACACAAATACAACCTGAACAAAGAAGAAATAACTTTTATTTATGCCTATCTTTGCCTGTTACACGCGTTTAGTTCTTGAATAAAAGTGGAAAAGAAAGAAGAAAACAAAGGACAAAAAACATCATTTACTCAGCATGGTAAGGGTGGAAAGCCAACACTCGGCTTATATCACAGATTGACATAAGTTTACATTTGGGCCAACAGCAAAATGAGAACTGTATTATCAATGGTTTCTCCAGTCAATGGGAAACCATTTACAGCTTAGTCTTTTGTGAAGGACTATGACTCTCAAACTAGGATGCAAATAGTTGGCCTTTGGGAACCATCCCAACGCCGACTGTCCTAAAACCCTCTTGGCCGACAGAGTGGGGATGTACTTGGGCAAGACACTCTCCACTATAATCAAATTCTAGCCCAAATAGTCGGAACAGCAGTTGCCTCCTCTGCTGTTCTGACACGACTGACTATCATATATATAAGGGGGGGGGGGGGGAAAGATACAAACGACAGGAAGGAAGAAAAAGAGAACAATGAAAGAAAAAAATGAAACAAAATTAAGGAAAAATGGGAAGAAAAAAAAAGACAAGGATATAAGAAAGAAAAGAAAGGAACAGAAAGAAAGAAAGAAGAAAACAAGAAAGCAATGAAAGAAAGAAAGAGAAAGACCTTTGGCAGAAGAGTCATTAATCATTTCGTTCTATTGCGCAAGGAGAGCACGCGGTCCAACCAAGTCAAGACCTTTTTATCGCAATCCCCAGGTACGACAACTCGACCATACTTTTAATTCGAGACTAACCATAATCTTAATCCTCGGTGTGTTCACTTAACAGATATGTTAAAATGCGAACGCGCGTCTACCTTCCCCCCCCCCCCCCCCCCCCCCCACACACACACACCTCCCCTACCACCCCCAACCCCTCCATGCCTAACTTCTCCACCCTCTTTTCTCTCTGTATGTGTGCGCGCGTGCGAGCGCATTGCATGCACTTATGGAGGTTTTGTATGAGATTTTCGCAACAGTGTCCCCCACCCCCACCCCCCACCCTCCCCAGCCCAGTGTGGACTTTTTGTCCTTGTGAGGCATTACAAAAAAAACAACAAAAAACAGTAAAACAACACACACACACACCCACACACACACACACACACACACACACACACACACACACAGAAACCAAACAAAACACACAAAACAAATCCACGGATTCTTTATTCTGGGTTTTTTTGTGCGGCCATTCCTCTCTTCTCGATCATCTGTTTTGCAAACCGTTGACAAACCGTTTCCCCGCGATCTGCACTGACCGAACTGTGAAGGAACCAAGGCCCCATGCAGTGTTTCTTTAGACTTTTATCTCCCCCTGCCCCCCCCCCCCCCCCCCCCCCCCCCCCCCCTCTCCCCCCCCCCCTCCCCCCCCCCCCCCCCCCCCCCCCCCGTGGTGACGTATAGACATTTTTTTTCTTTTCTCAAACCGCCCCAGCGACCACCAACTGTGAATTAACCGTGGGTAGTTTTCGCCGGCAGAAATCAACCAGCTAGCTATTTACTATGCACCACACGTGCAACCAGCTACTTCCACACTGTGACAAGCCCCAAAGGGTGTCAGCTGATTAGCAAGACACTCAAGCAGGACAATAAAACCTTCCTGACTAACTAACCGCTCCTCAAATCAAACATGCGTAGAGTACAGGGCCGCCAACCCCCCCCCCCCAACCCCAAAGCCTTAAAGGCCAGCTTGTTTAGTCACGTGTAACTGTCAAAAAGTTAGAACCAAGCAATGCAACTAGCACAGGCCCTGAACAGGTTGTGAAAGTTACCACTCTCAAAACACCTGGGTGCGCCGTGCACTGACTGAATGAAAAAGCCTCCACCGTGCGTTGCCCCCGACAACCCGATGGAACCCTAAAGGAATGCTCAGGAAATCAATGGCAAAAAAAAGAGCACCAAACACACACACACACACACGCCACGTTATTGATACCCAGGACTTTACGAGTTGTGACCCTCCGCTACAAGAGAGGGGGACACAAGGGGGCGCCACCTCGGGTATTCATCCGCCTGACCTGCCTGTGTCGACGCGGTCTATTGGACAAACGAAAGGCGGCGGCAGCAAATGGAGTCCCTGCTTGATTAGCTGCTGCAAGTTGGCCCCCTCCGTGCCTCTGAACCCCCTACCCCCCCCCGACCAATGTTGCACAATGACAAAAGGAGGTGTAGGGGGGTGGGGGGTCGAGAGGGAGGCGGTACCGACACACGGGCTTTAGAGTTCAGGGGGAGGTAAAAAAAAAAAAAAAAGTGCAATTTGGAATGCCAGCTGTTTAGTTGGGCTGGTTTGTGGTCCTAGCTTTAGGCGTCTTCTTAACTTTATTTCACCCCTCTGCCCTACCTTGCCCCCCCCCCCCCTCGTTCCCCCCCCCCCCCAACTTCCTTTCCCACGGACCCCCTCCCCACCCCCACCCCCTTCCCCCGCCCGTACCACCACCACCCCACCTTCCTCAACACTTTCACTGAGATTTCATCTTACCGAGATTGCTTTTAAACACGGTTGTATTACTCATCTATTCAATAGATGTATAAAATAATCATCTTAAGTTAGAGTAGCAAAAAGGGGAGCAAAAAATCATATAGATAGTATAAAAGTATATTGCCCATTGCCATACAAGGAAATAAGCAATATACTAGAAAGAGACTTTTATAGGTGCTTGAATTCAAGTCTAAAACCTCGTCAGATGACTCTCTCAGACTTTGGTCCGATTCGCCGACCAGTTCTTAGTTTAGCTCTCAGACTATTATCAAATTCATTACGGACCAAGTATTGTTCCAATGTCAAGTGCATATGCTTCAGTAACCTGACAATTAAGCATATAATTTTTGACTGTAGCTTGATGAAGCCTTATGTACACGAAAGTGTGTCTTCGCAAGTGACTGAGAACGTTGATGTTTTTGACTTTTTGCATTCATTATCAGTTGTTTCACTTGTCAGTTTAACGACTTCTCTTTTACGAAGTCCTTTAAGTAATTTCCTGTAATTGTATTTAGACTTTTTTTTTTAATTCAAATTTCACCCACATTTCACCTTCATTTGCCCAGTTTCCCCCAACCCTCCATTCATCCACATCTCCCACCCCTTCTAACCGATAATACTCAGATGTATTCATAAATACTTTAACAAAATGTCTTCAATCACCGATATGTGTGACGGGACATTAAACAAAATTCCTCCTGGGTTGATCACACAGTGCCATGAGGAAGGCGAAGAGGCAGACAGAATAGTAGAAGAGGTGGGGATTTTTGTTGTTGTTTTTTGTTCGTGGGCTGTAACTCCCACGTTCACTCCTATGTACACGAATGGGCTTTTACGTGTATGACCGTTTTTACCCCACCATGTAGGCAGCCATACTCCGTTTTCATGGGTGTGCATGCTGGGTATGTTTTTGTCTCCATAACCAACCGAACGCTGACATGACATGGATTACAGGATCTTTAACGTGCGTATTTAATCTTCTGCTTGCGTATACACACGAAGGAGGTTCAGGCACTAAGCAGGTCTGCACATATGTTGACCTGGGAGATCGGAAAAATCTACACCCCTTTACCCACCAGGCGCCGTTACCGAGATTCGAACCCGGGACCCTCAGATTAAACGCTTTAACCACTCGGCTATTGCGCCTGGTTATGTCGGTGGTGGTGGCAGTGATGGTGGTGGTGGTGGTGGTGGCGGTGTCTGTGTCCGTAAATTTGGCGACGGAGATAGTGATCTTGGCTTTCATTCTTGGCTTTTTGTGTGTGCACATGTCCCTTGTACGATTTCTTCTGCACCGAGGGGCTTAATGATGCGTGCTAACAGTTTGGCTTTGTATTCGCGTGTGCATGTTCGCACCCTGTTCAGGCTACTTTATCTGTTGGCTTCATCTCGTCCCGTGCGGGTGCTCAAACAATTCTTCTTCTTCTTCTGCGTCTATTTACTACTATCCGTTCAATTGCTGCTGCCAAATCGTGTGAACACGCACACACCTCACACACACACACTCACACACACACACACACACACACACACACACACACACACTCACACACACACACACGCACACACACACTCACTCACATCTCACACCACACACACACACACACACACACAATGGACCAAAAACAAACGAACAAAAAAAAACTTCAATAGAAAGGGACAAAGTCAAGATATTGAGCTGAAAAGGAGCATACTATATCTCACTCACATTCCCTCTGTCTCTATCTTTCTCTGTATGTCTTTCTCTCTGTGTCTGTCTGTCTGTCTGTCTCTCTCTGTGTCTCGTTATCTGTTTGTCTATCTTTTTTCTCCTATTTCACCTTCTGTCTCTCTCTGTGTACTGATCTCTCTGTCTCTTCGACAGTCCCAAAAAAAGCCTTTCTGTGTTAATGCAAATTTCAGTTCCAGCTGTCAGATCAGCGAACAAACACGTCAATGGGGAAATTCCACGGCGTCGAAAATTTGCACCGCAGATTAAATTATAGCTCATCAAATGGGTTACTGCATCAAGAAAAAGAAAAAAATCATTGACAATTTCGAAGAAAACTTTAAGTCCGTAAATTTTATTCTATATTGTATTGTGTACTTTCAACTTTCTCAAGTTTCCTCCTGTACCCCCTAGCCCCCCATCCCCCTCCCTCCACCACCACACTCTCCCTCTCTTGCTCTGTAACTGTTCATGTGCGTTTTCATATCAAGTCGATCAAAAAGCATCTTGAAAGCAAGGAACAGCAAACCAACCTGACTGGTTTACGTGGGTTCTTTTTGTTTTGGTTTAAACAAAACTTTGTTCAGTGAACATGTACGTCACACATGCTCACAAATACAACGGAACAACAACAAGCTTAATAGCTTATATCGTGCTCAGGAATGTGATTAACTTCGTTTGTTTCGTTGCAGACGGGCGCAATAGCCAAGTGGTTAAAGCGTTGGACTTTCAATCTGAGGGTCCCGGGTTCGAATCACGGTGGCGGCGCCTGGTGGGTAAAGGGTGGAGATTTTTACGATCTCCCAGGTCAACATATGTGCAGACCTGCTAGTGCCTGAATTCCCCTTTCGTGTGTATACGCAGAAAATTAAATACGCACGTTAAAGATCCTGTAATCCATGTCAAACTTGCTAGTGCCTGAACCCCCTTCGTGTGTATACGCAAGCAGAAGATTAAATACGCACGTTAAAGATCCTGTAATCCATGTCAGCGTTCGGTGAGTTATGGAAACACGAATATACCCAGCATGCACACCTCCGAAAGCGGAGTATGGCTGCCTTCATGGCGGGGTAAAAACGGTCATTCACGTAAAAGCCCACTCATGTACATACGAGTGAATGTGGGAGTTGCAGCCCACGAACGCACAAGAAGAAGAAAAAGAAGACAACCATACTCCCTCCTCCTCCTCCTCCTCCTTCCTCCTCCTGTCAATCCCCTCTCCTGTTCCAACACCTGAAAAAAATATCATGCTCGTGCAATCTGAAATTGAAAAGAGTGCGAACAAGTGTGCGCTTTTGTATCTTTTGTGTCGGACAGACGTGAGTGTGTGTTCTCTTACTGCAAAGCTCTTTTGAGAGCACTTAGAAAGCACTTAATAATAATGACGATAATAATAATAAACATTATGGTTGTTGTTGTTTGTGGTAATGGTGGTAGTGGCGGCGGTTTTAATATTTATCAAAGTCTTGCTTTCTTTTTTCTTCTATTTATTGGTTTTTTTGTTGTTGTTGTTTTTACATTGCTTTTGCTTTATTATGCTCCAATCGGTAACTGTGGCTTTCCCGTGTTCCCAGAAAGAGCAGAAAAAGATGGAAAGGGCGAAGTTTAATTGTACAACCAAACTTCAAACTGGTTTCGGGGGGAGCTTTAAAGTGGATGACAATATCAAACAAATCTATAGGCAATAATATGATTGTGTTCCGTTTCCGGCAAGAACGCTTCCAACAGTGCATTTTCATCTAACACACACACACACACACACACACACACACACACACACACACACACACACACAAGCGCGGAAGCACACACACACACACACACACGCACGCACGCACAAAGCGCGCACGCACGCACACCATCCGTCTAATCACCCACTCCAGCTCCTTCCCACCGCCACTTACCCCACCCAACCACCCACACACCCACACAGACACACACACACACACACACACACACAGAGTGGCGATGATGATGTTTTGTGGGACACCCGATGTCCGTCATCAACACAAGTGTCGCCATGGAAGCACGCACAGGAAATTTGTCACATCACTGACAGAAAAAAAAAGAAGAAGAAGAAGAAAAAAAAGTGAGTGATACATGTATTTCACAGCTTCCACGTCAACTCTGACCTTTTCTCTCCCCCCCCCCCCCCCACCACAACCCCCATCCCCGCCTCCCCCCGCCCACAACCTCTTCCCCTACCCTACCCCCCCCCCCCCCTCCCTCAAGTGACACGTCAGTTCCACGGGCTATTCATAGGGCCAAACAGAGCTTGTGTACAGTGTTGTTGTCTTGGAAACGCTGTGTCCACGTGATATGTCAGAAAGCTGACACGCAGGTGATTACTTCCAACATCAGACCTTCACCAGCTTAGGCTGTTTCTACATGTATAAGTGCGCATGCACACACACACACACACACACACACACACACAATGACTGCGCACGTATACGAGAAAATGAATAATGAAAAAAAAAAAATGTTTTAACCTGTAAGTGCACTGAAAACAGTCTGCAAACAAAATGTCTTGATTTTTTTTTTTTTTTAAGCTTTGTCTTTCCCCGACAACAATCACAACACAGACCCCCATCAACAAAACATACGGCTTTAGCATCCACCACCACACCACTTTTGCGGGCATACAAAGGTGGTCGACCCGGACCACGTCTGCAGTATAGTAGTATGTATGGTGTGACTCATTAATTAAAGCAAAACTGTGTGGGGTAGATAGAGGGGGGGGGGGCCGGGGGTGCTGGATGAGGGGTCGGAGGTGGAAGGGGG
>NC_134879.1:14410379-14415379 GCF_041734735.1 Babylonia areolata
ACATGAATTATGCAAACAAGACACAGCCCAACGAAAAGCATGAGTTTGCTTTTAACACGACCTTGCACGGGCCATACAATTATCATATCCTATTCAAATAAATAAATGTAAAAAGGCTGGGCCATACAACCATAATGTCCTATTCACAGAAATAAACGCAAAAAAAAAAAGAAAAAAAAAGACCTGAGCCATTCAATCATAGTAAGCTCTATTCATATAAATAAAAGCAAAAAGCTGGGATATATTTATATGTATATATGAATGAACGCAAAACTGATGTAAAAAAAAAAAAAGTAAAATAGTATATTCCATCCATGCAAAGATAAACCTTGACGTCGTATGCTTCAAGAAGAATGTATCGCAAAAATAACTGTGATAGAATTATTGTTCCAGTTTTCTATCAACATACTGTTGAAGATGTAAAATCTATACAGCTCTGTGTGGAATTGTATACCACGAACACATCAAGGCAAACAAACAAAAATCAAGTGATACTGACAGACCCGCTTTAAATGAGGTTTTATTCGTATTTTTGTCGTTCGAATTCCTTTCGTGTCACAACGGATTACTCTGATAAAAGCTGACTTGCTCGAAATATACCTGTATGCAGAGCATGTCGACACAGTAAAAAGCCAGGTGTATTTGTTCGGCAATCATAGTTGAATTTTAGTCGGCATTTCAAGGACAATTTTGTTGTTTCCGTGTGTGTGTGTGTGTGTGTGTGTGTGTGTGTGTGTGTGTGTGTGTGTGTGTGTGTGTGTGTGTGTGTGTGTGTGGTTTTTGATTGTTTTTATTTTTCTTTATTTTTTTCTGTTTTCTTTTTCTTGTTGGTGGGGGTGGGGTTTTTTTTTTGTTGTTGTTTTTTTCGTGTACTAAGTGCATGCTGCACATAAGACTTCAACGTACGGTTTCACGCGGAAAAACAAAAAAACAGAAACAAAACAAATTCAAAAAAACACACACATACAGACATACATATATGTACATACACACACACACACACACACACACACACACACACACATATATATATATATATATGACAGGTACACCATTTTCACCATCAAATATCAAATCAAGTAAGATTTCAAAAAGCGAAAAACATTAATTTTCTGCTCATGGGTGACAAAAAAACATCGTGTTCTGAATGACTGTGGAATATAAAGACTTTACATAATGTCTAACGTGGTGGCGAAAATTCACTTTCTGTATGAAACCTTTTCTGTAGCTTTTCACTCAGGAAAAAAGTATTACTTTGCCGCAGTTTTAGTGTCAAGGCGTGCGGGCTAATCCATATACACGACATCAAACCTGGTTTGTTTGGTTTTCTGTTGGTTTAAATAATCTTTAATTATTCAACAATACACATGATTACAATGCAATGAATGACAAAAGAGCATCAACAAGCTTAAAGCTTATACTGTGCTCACAACGTTGCACTTCAATTTTATCCTGACGGCTGATGAACCATATTATGACTTGTATCAAATAACATTCATAAACAGTAAGTAATGAAATAATGAAACAAAACAAATAAACAAACAGTACATAATATAGTAAAATAATGCTAATATCAATATTAACATGAGATTAGATTTATTGTCACCAGAGTAATCGGCCTAATAGAAGAAAAACACGAAGAAGAAGAAAATTTAGAAGAATGGTGGGTAAGGTTTTCTGTTGTTGTTGGTGGTTGTTTTTTTAGGCAAAGGGGGAAGGGGGGCAGATTCATAAATGTTATAATTTGTAAGAATTTTTAAAAAAAGCAATAACATGGATTTGTGACAAAATTAGCCTTATCAGCTCCATAAACATGTCAACATTACATTATGCACAAACTAAATAATGCAGCATATGGTTTGACCAAGTTTCCGTCAAAATTCATTCTGGCATGGCACTGCTGGGTCTTGCCACGTATATTCTGGCAAAGAGTGTCAGTGCTTTAACAACAACAACGATTTGTGACAAAATTAGCCTTATCAACTCCATAAACATATCAACATTACATTATGCACAAACTAAATAACGCAGCATATGGTTTGACCAAGTTTCCGTCAAAATTAATGATGGCATGGCATGGCACTGCTGGGTCTTGCCACGTATATTCTGGCAAAGAGTGTCAGTGCATTTTCTCTCATTTCTATTTGATCCCCATCACCACTGTTGTTGTTGTTGTTGTTGTCTTTCGTTCAGTCACCTAGCAACGATCGACTGATAAAAAAAACAACTAGAGGCGGAAACGTGAGTCATCATGAATGTTCTTTGTTCTAATAATAAGAGTAAATTTCACACACACACACACACACACACACACACACCATACACACACACACACACACACACACACAACACACACACACACACACACACACACACACATATATATATATATATATATATATATATATATATATATATATATATATATATGAAAGGGTAATGTTTTATAGACATGGTCGCTCTTCTTTTTTTCTTCTTTTTTCCCCCCTATTTTTACTCTAACAAATACAATACGATACATCTTTAAACCATCCGACTGGAAACTGATAGAATGCAAACGTCACCAGGTCTCTTTCGCTGATCCACAAATGACTGAAACAAATGTTAATAGTCTCGCTATCTTAAGACATACTAAAAAAAATAAAAATAAAAAAAGGGGGGGGGGGGGGCATTTGAAAATAATATACATTTTGGGCGATGCGATCTTTTGTATTAAAAACGAAAACAAAGAAAGAGAGAAATCGAAATCGAACTTTTTTTTTTTATTGAGGGAAAAGGAATAGGCACTTATCGGCCTGTTTTCATCCTACCCTCGTAAAGAAAACGTATAAACTAATCTAGGAAATACAAGAAGACTGAAAAAAAAAGGAGGAAAAAGAACCCCAAAAAAACATTGCATGGCAACAACAACAACAACAACAACAACAACAATAAATGGCATAGAAAATACACAATTCCCCACAAAATAACATAGTATGCTTTTGCGTGAAGGAGAGAGGGAAGAAAACGGTAAGAGAGGAAGCAATACGAAGAAGGAAAGAGAGGAAAACTGTGGAGAGAGAGAGAGAGAGAGAGAGAGAGAGAGAGAGAGAGAGAGGGAGGGAGGGGCGGGGGGTGCGGGTAGGGGTCGGCGGGGAAGCGGGGAGAACAAGAAACTTCAGTATAATTAAACAACTAACGCGCACAGGAGGAAGGTGGCAGAATGGTTAAGACAGAGAGAGAGAGAGTGAGAGAGAGAGAGAGAGAGAGTGAGAGAGTGAGAGAGAGAGAGAGAGAGAGAGAGAGAGGGAGGGGCGGGGGGTGCGGGTAGGGGTGGGGGGGGGGGGAGAACAAGAAACTTCAGTATAATTAAACAACTAACGCCCCGGCATTGCAAGCGGTACTCAAGTAACGTGTAAATAGTACCAGCACTGAAGTTAGTGACAACAAGCAACACAGCACAAGCGCACCACCACCCACCTGAAGTAGTTCCAGTACGTGTTGAAATGCCTCATCCTGCACGCCAGGGGGTACTTTAACGGGTGGGCAGCCAGCACCCCACTCTTAACTAACACTCACACCCTGATGATGAGGATTATCAACACGAGGGCCGGGTAACGGGTGCAGCAAGTCAAGTCAGTCAAACCGACACACGGACAGACAGACAGACAGACAGACAGACAGGCGGACGCCGACGATCTGACGACGATCCAGATAACACAAAACACACACCTACAAAAATCAACCCCTCCGGTTTTTCGTCACACAAGACTCGGTCAGTAACCAGGCAAAAAAGCTCCAGTCTTCGTTGTTGACCACTGGCGCGTACACTAACAACGGTGGCTGGACAGAGTCAACAGACACGGACAGAGCTGTCCCCTAACACCCCCACGGGTCATTAGGCCTTGACGGGGGGGAACTGTGGTATCTGTACTTAATATGTCACACACAGGTGCTTTTTGTTAACGTTGACGGGACTGGGTGGGAGAACCTGTGACACTCTGGCAGTGCAATGCGGAAGACTGGCTTGGGTCGTGGTAGTAGTAGTAAAGTCGTACGTGGTGGTGGGTGGGGGTGAAAACAAAAACGGCTCCTCGCTGTTACAGCGCTTCGTATCGCCGCCCGCGCTGGGTAGAAACTGATTCCACCCTTCGCCCGTCCGACCGTCAGAGGCATCTGTTGTCGCATGCCTTCTGCTTATCTCCCCACCCTCACCCCACCCACCCCACCCCTCTCTCCCGGCCTCCGCTTTGTTCTCCATACTTTCCCCCCCCCCCCACCCCACCCCGTTTTCTCCTCGTTTTCCTCTTTGCTCGCGCCGCTTTTATCAGCCAACCAATCACTGGTCGCCGTTCATCACAAGCGACCAATGAACACTTCGCATGACGCGCGCGCCTGGCTGAGGGTGGGGGAGTGCGGTGGGTGTGTGTGTGTGGGTGTGTGTGGGGGGGGGGTATGGTCGAGAAGGGCGGGGTGTGGGCTTCAAAGACTTTGGGTGGACCCTTCGGAAATCGATCCAGAGTCTTTATCAATCAGGTGACGTTCGTCAGGGCTGATCCCGAAGCAGTCAAGACAGGACAAGTCGAAAGAGCCGGAGGGAGAGTTGAGTTGAGGCCCTTTGTGCCAGCGTCGGAAACTCCCCGTGAACAGATAGATATAAATTATGATCCTCTTTGTTGCCATGGCCTTGGTGAGAGTGGATCAAAACACTGACAGTTCTGGAAGACTACGGACAGCTTTTGACATACGTTATACACAAACCGTTATCACAAGACGATTCAGATGTTTGAGACCAATTTCTGTTTGTAATAATAATAATAATGATATTTATATAGCGCTGAATCTTGTGCAGAGACAAATCAAAGCGCTTTCGCACCAGTCATTCACACGCATGCATAACTCTAAAACTGCAGAAACTGAAGACAAGGAAGGGCAGGCAAGGGAGGTTATTTTGGGAAGAGGTGGGTTTTAAGGCCAGACTTGAAAGAGCTGAGTGTGGAGACTTGACGAAGCGAAAGAGG
>NC_134879.1:14422879-14440379 GCF_041734735.1 Babylonia areolata
ACAGTACAGTACAGTACAGTACAGTACAGTACACCACAGTACAGCACAGTACAGCACAGCACAGTACAGTACAGTACACCACAGCACAGCACAGTACAGCACAGCACAGCACAGTACAGCACAGCACAGTACAGTACAGCACCGCATGGTATTTTGTTGTAATGTGTTGTATCACTGCATTGTATCACTATTTTCACCACATAATTCTCTGTGTGAAAATCGGGCTGCTCTCCCCCCCCCCCCCCCCCCACCCTAGGAAAACTCGTCTCTATACAGGGCAGCACCATCCAATACTGATTGTCCATTTCTCTTCTGACTGTAAGTGTTCTCATTTCACTATCACAAAGTAGACTTTTTCTATAATAATGTTTTTGCCAAGGACCACACCCTTTTCTTGCAGTAGACTGATTCCTATCCATGCACTAAGTGCATGTTGCTGCACACTTCCGGAACCTCGGTCTGTTATCTCATCCAATCAACGGACTAGCACCCAGACCACTACTCACACTCAAGGTGAAGTAGTGGAGGGGGGGGGGGAATGCTTGGAGGAGGGGAGGGGGAGGAAAAATCCCGGTCTGTATGAGATTCGAACACTTGGACCTTCGCTGCTTCCTACAGTGTGTGGAGTGTGGGCCCAGCGGTAAAGCGTCCGCCTAGGAAAGCGAGAGAATCTGAGCGCACTGGCTCGAATCACGCCGGCAGTCGCCAGAATGTTCTCCCCCCACCACTAGACCTTGAGTGGTGGTCTGGACGCTAGTTATTCTGACGAGACGATAAACCGAGGTCTCGTGTGCAGCGTGCATCTAGCGCACGTAAAAGGAACCCACGGCAACAAAAAGGGCTGTCCCTGGCAAAATTATGTTGAAAGATCCACTTCGATAGGAAAACGAATAAAACTGCAGGCAGGGGAAAAAAAAAAAAGGGGGGGTGGCACTATCAGTGTAGCGACGCGCTCTCCCTGGGGAGAGCAGCCCGAATTTCACACAGAGAAATCTGTTGTGACAAAAAGAGTAATACAAATACAAATACAGTAGTCGGGCGTATAAGCACGTGACCCCGAAGGCAAGGCAAGGAATTAAAGACAAGAAGTTTGTTTCATGTGCCCCTTTAGGCAAGGCAAGGCAAGGCAAGGCAAGGAATTAAAGACAAGAAGTTTGTTTCATGTGCCCCTTTAGGCAAGGCAAGGCAAGGAATTAAAGGCAAGAAGTTTGTTTCATGTGCCCCTTTAGGCAAGGCAAGGCAAGGCAAGGCAAGGCAAGGAATTAAAGGCAAGAAGTTTTTTTCATGTACTCCTTTAGGCAAGGCAAGGAGCTAAAGGCAAGAAGTTTGTTTCATATGCCCCTTGGCAAGGCAAGGCAAGGCAAGGCAAGGCAAGGAGCTAAAGGCAAGTAGTTTGTTTCATGTGCCCCTTTAGGCAAGGCAAGGCAAGGAATTGAAGACAAGAAGTTTGTTTCATGTACTCCTTTAGGCAAGGCAAGGCAAGGAATTGAAGACAAGAAGTTTGTTTCATGTACCCCTTTAGGCAAGGCAAGGCAAGGAATTGAAGACAAGAAGTTTGTTTCATGTGCCCCTTTAGGCAAGGCAAGGCAAGGCAAGGAATTAAAGGAAGTAGTTTGTTTCATGTGCCCCTTTAGGCAAGACAAGGAATTAAAGGCAAGAAGTTTGTTTCATGTGCCCCTTTAGGCAAGGCAAGGCAAGGAATTAAAGGCAAGAAGTTTGTTTCATGTGCCCCTTTAGGCAAGGCAAGGCAAGGCAAGGAATTAAAGGCAAGAAGTTTGTTTCATGTGCCCCTTTAGGCAAGGCAAGGCAAGGAGCTAAAGGCAAGAAGTTTGTTTCATGTGCCCCTTTAGGCAAGGCAAGGCAAGGAGCTAAAGGCAAGAAGTTTGTTTCATGTGCCCCTTTAGGCAAGGCAAGGCAAGGAGCTAAAGGCAAGAAGTTTGTTTCATGTGCCCCTTGGCAAGGCAAGGCAAGGCAAGGCAAGGAATTAAAGGCAAGTAGTTTGTTTCATGTGCCCCTTTAGGCAAGGCAAGGCAAGGCAAGGCAAGGAGCTAAAGGCAAGAAGTTTGTTTCATGTGCCCCTTTAGGCAAGGCAAGGCAAGGCAAGGCAAGGAGCTAAAGGCAAGAAGTTTGTTTCATGTGCGCCTTGTATGGATAGCCATTGGAACAACGGGTCACATCCAACCCTATCAAACCGCACCGTCTTCTCCTTTAGTTCTCCCCCTCCCCCCCCCCCCCCCCCCCCCATAATATTATGTGTGTGTATGTGTGAATGTGTGTCTGCTTTTTTTTTCCCCTTCATTTATTTGCTTATTTATCATCATTGTGTTTTGTATTATTTTTTATCTTATTTTTTAAAATTCTATTTATTTATTTTATTTTCATTATTATTATTATTTATTCATTTATTTATTTATGTTTAATTATATTATTATTTATTTATTTATTTATTTATTTATTTTTATCTTTTTTTTTCTCAAGGCCTGACAAAGCGCGTTGGGTTACGCTGCTGGTCAGGCTATCTGCTTGGCAAGATGTGGTGGTGTAGCGTATATGGATATGTGTCCGAACGCAGTGACGCCTCCTTGAGCTACTGAAACTGAAACTGTGACACGTTACGCAGTCCCTGTTGGTTGGGGCGGTATACACTCCCTCTTACTGTAATTAAACAGTCCTGGTACAGCCAGGTGGAACGTACATTACATTTCCCCGCCAGGTGAAAACATAGGTTAAAAAAAAAAAATTATTAAAAAAAATATAAAAAATTTCCCGCCACTGGTGTCGCGGCAGGTATGTACGGGGGTCTGTTAACTCTCTCCATAAGAACGGCGAAAGAAACGACGTTAACAGCGTTTCACCCCAATTACCACCATCAAAATATTGCAAGCAGAAGGCTCTTATACTGAAGAGGTGAATGTTGACAAAGAATACCACAATTCTGACGACGGAAGCTAAAGGTTGGGTCATTCAGACACCCACTGGACATCCGAGGTGTCTGTGTAGAGGAGAAGAGAGAACTGGCCGTACTGAGTGAGTTAACCAGTCAACGTTTGTTCACGTTCAGGAAGAATGGATCAGTCAGTATTTCAGTATTTAGATTGCCTTGCGTCTGTCGTCATGCTACTGTGTGTGTGGGGGGGGGGGGTGAGGGGGCGGGAGGGGGGGGGTGAGGGGGGAGTGGGGGGTTATCTGTGTATGTGTGTGTTCCACACAAATCCCCAATCCAGTTTTCCTGACTGAGGATACTCCAGACAAACAGGAAGAATCCTCAGCGAAGCGCAACACATGGATTGATAGACTCCAATCAAGAGTCTGACTCCCTCCCTCTACACGTAATGCATGTGGTACTGGCAGACACGTTTTCTCAGCTCATTTACTCACACAATCTCTCAACCACTGTTACAGCCTTTCAACTTCTGCAGGCTTTACATAATTATTCACAAAGAGCCTCTCAACTTCCAAACACAACTAGGACATTCTCTCAACCGCTTCAATACGCACTAGCAACATTATATCAACTCCAATACACACTCACACACACATTATATCAACTCCAATACACACACATTATATCAACCCCAATACACACACATTATATCAACCCCAACACACACTCACACATTCTCTCACTTCAATACACACACACACACACACACACACACACCACTCTCCCAACTTCTATACATACTCACGGTCTCTCAACTTCAGAAAACACTCAGACAGTCTCTCAACTTCTATCCTATACATACACACTCACGCACTGTTTCTCAATTTCTAAACACAATCACATAATATGTCGAGTGTCGTAAGTTTTGTTTGCCTTTCCCCCCAGCCCGCCCTTTCAATCAATGGTTTGTTGCCCTCTCTTGTCTGCAAGTCAGCGTTCAGCAGGGCTCTTGTGTAGTAGAAGTAGAAGTAGTAGTACTGACGTGTGTTTGCCAGCTACCTGATGAAACGTTATCCAGTTTTTGTTTGACACGGGCAGTATATACTTCATGGCAACATGGACCGTCAGAAAAATGTCCACGGCTAACAGTGTCCTCCTAAAACAGGTGCTGACCTGACCAGAGCGAAGCGACTGAGTACAGGCCACACGCAGCAAGCTCCTGTCTTACATGATGAATCGAATGATAATAATAATGATAGTATTTACATAGCGCTGAATCTTGTGCAGAGACAAATCTTAGCGCTTTCTCATCAATCATTCACACGCACGCATAACTCCAAAACTGAAGAAACTGAAGACAAGGAAGAGGCAGGGGAGGGAGGCTATCTTGTGAAGAGGTGGGTTTTAAGGACAGATTTGAAAGAGCTGAGTGCGGAGACCTGACGAAGCGAAAGAGGAAGTTCATTCCAAATGCAAGGTCCAGAGACAGAGAAAGAACGGCGTCCAACAGTGGAGTGTTTGGGTATGCGTAAACAGGGGGGATCCGAAGCCAATCGTAGAGAGCGAGATGGAGAGTAGAAGTGAAGGCAGCCACAAAGATAGAAAGTGGCTGTAAGTTTCCAATCCCATAAAATACGGACCAGGATTTTCACTCCTTCTCTTGACTCCTCCACCTTGGACCCTGAGTAGTGGTCTGGGCACTGGTCTTTCGCGGGATGAGACGATTAACCGTCGAGGCTCCTGTGTGCCGCATGCACTTAGCGCACGCAAAAGAACCCACGGCAATAAAGGGTTGGCTGTCCGTGGCAAAAGTTCTGTAGAAAATTGCAGTTTGGTATTTGTATTTGTATTCCTTTTTATCACGACAGATTTCTCTGTGTGAAATTCGGGCTGTTCTCCCCAGGGAGAGCGCGTCGCTACACTACAGTGCTACCCTTTTTTTTGTATTTTTTCCTGCGTGTAGTTTTATTTGTTTTTCCTATCGAAGTGGATTTTTCTACAGAATTTTGCCAGGAACAACCCTTTTGCTGCCGTGGGTTCTTTTACGTGCGCTAAATGCATGCTGCACACGGGACCTCGGTTTATCGTCTCATCCGAATGACTAGCGTCTAGACCACCACTCAAGGTCTAGTGGAGGGGGAGAAAATATCGGCGGCTGAGCCGTGATTCGAACCAGCGCCCTCAGATTCTCTCGCTTCCTAGGCTGACGCGTTACCTCTAGGCCATCACTCCACACTTGCAAGTACACTTGCAGGCAGAACAAAAAACAAACAACAACAAAAACAACAACATAATAATAATTATTATCATTATAATGATAATAATAATTATAATAATATTAATATCAATCATCATCATTATAATGGTAAAGCGGCCCTGCACTGTACCGACGCCCTCTCCCCTATGAGAGCAGCCCGAAATTCACAGAAGAAATATGTTGTCACAAAAGTTTAAAGAAAGAAAAAAATGTGTGTGTGTGTGTGTGTGTGTGTGTGTGTGTGTGCGTGCGTGCGTGCGTGCGTGCGTGTGTGTACGAACACTGTAGGTTTGAATAATCGGAACCAGTCATATTGAACATTCATTAATCATTTTGTATGACTGTGTTCACGATTCAGTTATTGCTATTATAGTGTCAACCGCAAGCATAGTAGTAGTAGTAGTAGTAGCTGATATGGCATGCAGGGTTTTTAAGTGGCTGAATACTGCATGCTCATTACCAAGACAAAACAAGTCTTCTAGTTCAACCGGCCATGCTGACGGGACCTAAAAAAAAGCAGGGGGAAACAAGAGACCTTTTCCCCAGGTGATGTCTGCTTGCTTTCCCCAGGTGTGGTTGCTTTCCCCAGAATCACCTGGTTGCTTTCCCCAGACATCACCTGGTTGCTTTCCCCAGACATCACCTAGTTGCTTTCCCCAGACATCACCTGGTTGCTTTCCCCAGACATCACCTAGTTGCTTTCCCCAGACATCACCTGGTTGCTTTCCCCAGACATCACCTGGTTGCTTTCCCCAGACATCACCTGGTTGCTTTCCCCAGGTGTGGTTGCTTTCCCCAGACATCACCTGGTTGCTTTCCCCAGGTGTGGTTGCTTTCCCCAGACATCACCTGGTTGCTTTCCCCAGACATCACCTGGTTGCTTTCCCCAGACATCACCTGGTTGCTTTCCCCAGGTGTGGTTGCTTTCCCCAGACATCACCTGGTTGCTTTCCCCAGACATCACCTAGTTGCTTTCCCCAGGTGTGGTTGCTTTCCCCAGACATCACCTGGATGCTTTCCCCAGACATCACCTGGTTGCATTCCCGAGGTGTGGTTGCATTCCCCAGGTGTGGTTGCTTTCCCCAGGTGTGGTTGCTTTCCCCAGACATCCCCAAACATCACCTAGTTGCTTTCCCCAGATATCACCTGGTTGCTTTCCCCAGGTGTGGTTGCTTTCCCCAGATATCCCCAAACATCACCTGGTTGCTTTCCCCAGACATCACCTAGTTGCTTTCCCCAGATATCACCTGGTTGCTTTCCCCAGGTGTGGTTGCTTTCCCCAGACATCACCTGGTTGCTTTCCCCAGATATCACCTAGTTGCTTTCCCCAGGTGTGGTTGCTTTCCCCAGACATCACCTGGTTGCTTTCCCCAGACATCACCTAGTTGCTTTCCCCAGATATCACCTAGTTGCTTTCCCCAGGTGTGGTTGCTTTCCCCAGACATCACCTGGTTGCTTTCCCCAGGTGTGGTTGCTTTCCCCAGACATCACCTGGTTGCTTTCCCCAGGTGTGGTTCCTTTCCCCAGACATCACCTGGTTGCTTTCCCCAGACATCACCTGGTTGCTTTCCCCAGGTGTGGTTGCTTTCCCCAGACATCACCTGGTTGCTTTCCCAGACATCACCTGGTTGCATTCCCCAGGTGTGGTTGCTTTCCCCAGACATCACCTAGTTGCTTTCCCCAGACATCGCCTGGTTGCTTTCCCCAGACATCGCCTGGTTGCTTTCCCCAGACATCACCTGGTTGCATTCTCCAGGTGTGGTTGCTTTCCCCAGACATCACCTGGTTGCTTTCCCCAGACATCACCTGGTTGCTTTTCCCAGACATCACCTGGTTGCTTTCCCCAGACATCACCTGGTTGCTTTCCCCAGACATCCCCAGACATCACCTGGTTGCTTTCCCCAGACATCACCTGGTTGCTTTCCCCAGACATCACCTGGTTGCATTCCCCAGGTGTGGTTGCTTTCCCCAGGTGTGGTTGCTTTCCCCAGGTGTGGTTGCTTTCCCCAGACATCACCTGGTTGCTTTCCCCAGACATCACCTGGTTGCTTTCCCCAGACATCACCTGGTTGCATTCTCCAGGTGTGGTTGCTTTCCCCAGACATCACCTGGTTGCTTTCCCCAGACATCACCTAGTTGCTTTCCCCAGGTGTGGTTGCTTTCCCCAGACATCACCTGGATGCTTTCCCCAGACATCACCTGGTTGCATTCCCGAGGTGTGGTTGCATTCCCCAGGTGTGGTTGCTTTCCCCAGGTGTGGTTGCTTTCCCCAGACATCCCCAAACATCACCTAGTTGCTTTCCCCAGATATCACCTGGTTGCTTTCCCCAGGTGTGGTTGCTTTCCCCAGATATCCCCAAACATCACCTGGTTGCTTTCCCCAGACATCACCTAGTTGCTTTCCCCAGATATCACCTGGTTGCTTTCCCCAGGTGTGGTTGCTTTCCCCAGACATCACCTGGTTGCTTTCCCCAGATATCACCTAGTTGCTTTCCCCAGGTGTGGTTGCTTTCCCCAGACATCACCTGGTTGCTTTCCCCAGACATCACCTAGTTGCTTTCCCCAGATATCACCTAGTTGCTTTCCCCAGGTGTGGTTGCTTTCCCCAGACATCACCTGGTTGCTTTCCCCAGGTGTGGTTGCTTTCCCCAGACATCACCTGGTTGCTTTCCCCAGGTGTGGTTCCTTTCCCCAGACATCACCTGGTTGCTTTCCCCAGACATCACCTGGTTGCTTTCCCCAGGTGTGGTTGCTTTCCCCAGACATCACCTGGTTGCTTTCCCAGACATCACCTGGTTGCATTCCCCAGGTGTGGTTGCTTTCCCCAGACATCACCTAGTTGCTTTCCCCAGACATCGCCTGGTTGCTTTCCCCAGACATCGCCTGGTTGCTTTCCCCAGACATCACCTGGTTGCATTCTCCAGGTATGGCTGCTTTCCCCAGACATCACCTAGTTGCTTTCCCCAGACATCACCTGGTTGCTTTCCCCAGACATCACCTGGTTGCTTTCCCCAGACATCACCTGGTTGCTTTCCCCAGACATCCCCAGACATCACCTGGTTGCTTTCCCCAGACATCACCTGGTTGCTTTCCCCAGACATCACCTGGTTGCTTTCCCCAGGTGTGGTTGCTTTCCCCAGGTGTGGTTGCTTTCCCCAGACATCACCTGGTTGCTTTCCCCAGACATCACCTGGTTGCTTTCCCCAGGTGATGTCTGGTTGCATGTAACTCTGGTGGTGCTAACTCTCTGAATAACCAGAAGTGAATTCCACTTCGTTTTTCCATGGTCCCGTTTGCGTCTTCTCTGCTCTGAGCTGTGGCGGTACTGTGGGGGGAAAAAAAACCCTACAGTAAAATGATAACATGAATAAGAACAGTGATAACGAATTCCAACATCGATGTTCATTAATTTGTGGAGGCGAGGAAGAAAAGCATAATTAAGGGGGTCAAACCAACATCAGGATCTGGACTTTCTATCTGACTTCCAGGCTATTTATGAGCTGCATTCAGGCTGAGGAAACACAGGAGCTATACAACTGTCAACTCGACGTCACTGTGTTACATTGTATTGTATTGTATTGGGTTGTATTGTATTGTATCGTATCGTATTGTACTGTATTGTATTGGGCTGTCAAGTTCAATTCGCACCTCTTTCCGGCCTTGAAATCTTTCGCCTTCTGCAAAAATCAATTCGACGATTCATTGTGCGTGTACATTAAATGTGTGCATTATCAACTGAATGTATTTTCCACTGATTATGCGCATGACCCATTGAAATATGTGCATGCGAGGAATCAAATCCTACCAAATCATGGTGCTTAGAGCTTTGCCGACCGCTAAGCCCACTGGCAAAGCACATTAACATTTCCGTTTTGGTAGATGCACTGATTTAGAACGCCACAACAGGGCAAATATGGGCATTATTTGGGTTTAATCTGCTGTTATGTGGAGGGATGCGCTACTTTTTCCAGCCTTGTGTGGGTAGGTGGGTGGGTGGGTGGGTGCGCGTGAGTGTGCGCGAGTGTGAGTGTACGCGTGCGTGAGTGTGTGTGTGTGTGTGTGTGTGTGTGTGTGTGTGTGTGTGTGTGTGTGTGTGTGTGTGTGTGTGTGTGCGTGCATGAGCCTCTCTGTGTGGGAACAGTGCTGTAGACGAGCATCTCATTATTTATTATTATTATTATTATTTGATGCATGTGTGCATTATCCATTAAACGAGTGCAGTAACTGATACAATGCACAACACACACACACACACACACACACAGTGATCTAATCAAAAGCAGCGAATACAACAGACCTCAAACCTTACCCGTTCTGTCCGTGTCAGAAACGGGAAGGACCTTCAACAATGCCTGCTGGCAGGGGGGTGGGTGGGGGTGGGTGGGAGGGGGGGCATTGGGGGGGGGGGGAGATCTGGACGCCATGGTGTGCACGTGAATTGTCAGTGAAATCCAACGAACCCCGAGGAGTCCAGGAAACACACACACACACACACACACACACACAGAGGCATACACAGACACAGACACACACGTCATACACACACACACACAGACACACACACACACACACACAGAGGCATACACAGACACACACAGACACACACACACACACACACACACTCACACACACAGAATCACCCGACAAAAAACAAAAGGGGGGGGGGCAATCAGTATCATCACCACCACCACCACCACATGGGACTGGCGACATGGCTGGCCGTGGTGGTGATGGTGGTGGTGATGATACAGATTGCCCCCCCCCCACCCCTCCACAACGGCCAGCCATGTCGCCAGTCCCATGTTGACGGACACTGCTGTTGTATGTGGGGGGGGACAGGCCTCATGCTGCACGTGCGATGAGAAAAACAAACAAACAAACAAAAAAGACACCAGCCCTGGGTGAAAAAAAAAAAAAAAGGAGGCGCAGCGGGTGTTCGAACCGCCCGATTTATTCCACCCACCCCACATTCAACACAGACACACAACCACCCAACCCCCATCAGCGTTACTCCCATATATGCTGCTGTGCCCTTGAAACCCCTCCTCCCTCCAACCGTACCCCCTCCCCCCGCCCTCCACCACCCCCACCCCCCCCATCAAAAAAAAAAAAAAAAGCCCAGGGCAAGAACAACACAATGGCTGACACAAACACAATGGCTGAAACAGAAAACCGGGACAGGGGGGGGGTGTCGATGAGATTTTTTTTTTTAATTAAAAAGTCGCCACGTTTCCCGCCAGTGCCAGGCGCCACCCGAGTCACCCTGCGGCGAAACCCGTTGACACCTCAGCACGTGCATCACTCCACCCAGCACACCCACCCCACCCACCTACCTACCAACCCACCCCGTCGCCCACACATTCCTCCCCCCTCTCCTGCCCCTCCCCCCCACTCGTAACTTGATCCATGAACTCAAACTCTCCGCTGTGTGGATTATATAGTGCTTTTTTGATACTATACCGCACTATGTATGGTAAGCCGCACAGTGTCAGGATTTCGAACTGGGTGTCCGAATTTCTTTTAGAAGACGATGTCTTGAAAAGTAATGTGTCTAGAAAAACAGGAATTATTATTATTATTATTATTATTATTATTATTAAAGAAGTACACCTACTACGATGATAATGCAAAAGACATCAACACAAAAATAATCCCCCCCAAAAAAAAGAAAAAAAAAAGAAAAGAAACTTCGACAAAGAACACACATATAGCAGCAGAAAGCCAATGCATGTGAAGTCCTCCGCCATTTTGAAAATAAATGACTTTCTGAAAACGCAAAAAAAAAACTAATTAAAATTCTAAAGAAAGGCGGCGGGGAAGGGTTACACCCTTCAAAGACATGGACTGGTAACCCACATTGATTCCTCCACTGAAGAAGACCAGCTACGATTGAGATCCCACATTGATTCTTCCAATGTAGAAGTCCATCTACGATTAGGAATCCACACTGAATCTTCCAATGTAGAAGACCATCTACGATTGGGAACCCACATTGAATCTTCCACTGAAGACCATCTACGATTGGGAACCTACGTTGAATCTTCCGCTGTAGAAGACCATCTACGATTGGGAACCTACGTTGGATCTTCCACTGTAGAAGACCTTCTACGATTGGGAACCCACATTGAATCTTCCGCTGTAGAAGACCATCTACAATTGGGATCCCACATTGAATCTTCCGCTGTAGAAGACCATCTACAATTGGGAACCCACATAGAATCTTCCACCGAAGAAGACAATCTACGATAGGGATCCCACACTGAATCTTCCAATGTAGAAGACCATATACGATTGGGAACCCACACTGAATCTTCCACTGAAGAAGACCATCTACGATTGGGAACCCACATTGAATCTTCCACCGAAGAAGACCATCTACGATTAGGGTCCCACATTGAATCTTCCACTGTAGAAGACCATCTACAATTGGGAATCCACATAGAATCTTCCACTGAAGAAGACCATCTACGATTGGGAACCTACGTTGAATCTTCCACTGTATAAGACCATGTACGATTGGGATCCCACATTGAATCTTCCAGAGTAGAAGACCATCTACGATTGGGACCCACATTGATTGTTCCAATGTAGAACACCATCTACGATTGGGAACCCACATTGATTCTTCCAATGTAGAAGACCATCTACGATTGGGAACCCACGTTGAATCTTCCACTGAAGAAGACCATCTACGATTAGGAACCCACACTGAATCCTCCACTGAAGAAGACCATCTACGATTGGGAACCCACAAATTGAATCTTCCACTGTTGAAGACCATCTACGATTGGAAACCCACAAATTGAATCTTCCACTGTAGAAGACCATCTACGATTGGGAACCCACACATTGAATCTTCCAATGTAGAAGACCATCTACGATTGGGATCTCACACTGAATCTTCCACTGTAGAAGACCATCAACGATTGGGAACCTACGTTGGATCTTCCACTGTAGAAGACCTTCTACGATTGGGAACCCACATAGAATCTTCCACCGAAGAAGACCATCTACGATTGGGAACCCACACTGAATCTTCCACTGAAGAAGACCATCTACGATTGGGAACCCACATTGAATCTTCCACCGAAGAAGACCATCTACGATTGGGGTCCCACATTGAATCTTCCACTGAAGAAGACCATCTACGATTGGGAACCCACACTGAATCTTCCACTGAAGAAGACCATGTACGACTGGGAATCCACATTGAATCTTCAACTGAAGAAGACCATCTACGATTCGGAATCCACATTGGATCTTCTATTGTAGAAGACCATGTACGATTGGGACCCACATTGATTGTTCCAATGTAGAACACCATCTACGATTGGGAACCCACATTGAATCTTCCACTGAAGAAGACCATCTATGATTGGGAACCCACAAATTGAATCTTCCACTGTTGAAGACCATCTACGATTGGAAACCCACAAATTGAATCTTCCACTGTAGAAGACCATCTACAATTGGAAACCCACACATTGAATCTTCCAATGTAGAAGACCATCTACGATTGGAAACCCACACATTGAATCTTCCACTGAAGAAGACCATCTACGATTGGGAATCCACATAGAATCTTCCAGTGTAGACGACCATCTACGATTGGGAACCCACACTGAATCTTCCACTGAAGAAGACCATCTACGATTGGGAACCCACACTGAATCTTCCACTGTAGAAGACCATCTACGATTGGGATCCCACATAGAATCTTCCAGTGTAGAAGACCATCTACGATTGGGAACCCACATTGATTCTTCCAATGTAGAAGACCATCTACGATTGGGATCCTACATTGAATCTTTCCGTGTAGAAGACCATCTACGATTGGGAACCCACAAATTGAATCTTCCACTGTAGAAGACCATCTACGATTGGGAACCCACAAATTGAATCTACCAATGTTGAAGACCGTCTACGATTGGGAACCCACACTGAATCTTCCAATGCAGAAGACCATCTACGATTGGGAACCCACACTGAATCTTCCAATGTAGAAGACCATCTACGATTGGGAACCCACACTGAATCTTCCACTGAAGAAGACCATCTACGATTGGGAACCCACACTGAATCTTCCAATGTAGAAGGCCATCTACAATTGGGAACCCACACTGAATCTTCCACTGAAGAAGACAATATACGATTGGGATCTCACATTGAATCTTCCAATGTAGAAGACCTTCTACGATTGGGAACCCACACTGAATCTTCCACTGAAGAAGACCATCTACGACTGGGAACCCACAATGAATCTTCCAATGTAGATGGCCATCTACGATTGGGAACCCACAAATTGAATCTTCCACTGTAGAAGACCATCTACGATTGGGAACCCACACATTGAATCTTCCAATGTAGAAGACCATCTACGATTGGGATCTCACACTGAATCTTCCACTGTAGAAGACCATCAACGATTGGGAACCTACGTTGGATCTTCCACCGAAGAAGACCATCTACGATTGGGAACCCACACTGAATCTTCCACTGAAGAAGACCATCTACGATTGGGAACCCACATTGAATCTTCCACCGAAGAAGACCATCTACGATTGGGGTCCCACATTGAATCTTCCACTGAAGAAGACCATCTACGATTGGGAACCCACACTGAATCTTCCACTGAAGAAGACCATGTACGACTGGGAATCCACATTGAATCTTCAACTGAAGAAGACCATTTACGATTCGGAACCCACATTGGATCTTCTATTGTAGAAGACCATGTACGATTGGGACCCACATTGATTGTTCCAATGTAGAACACCATCTACGATTGGGAACCCACATTGAATCTTCCACTGAAGAAGACCATCTATGATTGGGAACCCACAAATTGAATCTTCCACTGTTGAAGACCATCTACGATTGGAAACCCACAAATTGAATCTTCCACTGTAGAAGACCATCTACAATTGGGAACCCACACATTGAATCTTCCAATGTAGAAGACCATCTACGATTGGAAACCCACACATTGAATCTTCCACTGAAGAAGACCATCTACGATTGGGAATCCACATAGAATCTTCCAGTGTAGACGACCATCTACGATTGGGAACCCACACTGAATCTTCCACTGAAGAAGACCATCTACGATTGGGAACCCACACTGAATCTTCCACTGTAGAAGACCATCTACGATTGGGATCCCACATAGAATCTTCCAGTGTAGAAGACCATCTACGATTGGGAACCCACATTGATTCTTCCAATGTAGAAGACCATCTACGATTGGGATCCTACATTGAATCTTTCCGTGTAGAAGACCATCTACGATTGGGAACCCACAAATTGAATCTTCCACTGTTGAAGACCATCTACGATTGGAAACCCACAAATTGAATCTTCCACTGTAGAAGACCATCTACGATTGGGAACCCACAAATTGAATCTACCAATGTTGAAGACCATCTACGATTGGGAACCCACACTGAATCCTCCAATGCAGAAGACCATCTACGATTGGGAACCCACACTGAATCTTCCAATGTAGAAGACCATCTACGATTGGGAACCCACACTGAATCTTCCACTGAAGAAGACCATCTACGATTGGGAACCCACACTGAATCTTCCAATGTAGAAGGCCATCTACAATTGGGAACCCACACTGAATCTTCCACTGAAGAAGACAATATACGATTGGGATCTCACATTGAATCTTCCAATGTAGAAGACCTTCTACGATTGGGAACCCACACTGAATCTTCCACTGAAGAAGACCATCTACGACTGGGAACCCACAATGAATCTTCCAATGTAGATGGCCATCTACGATTGGGAACCCACACTGATTCTTCCAATGTAGAAGACCATCTACGATTGGGAACCCACACTGAATCTTCCACTGAAGAAGACCATCTACGATTGGGAACCCACATTGAATCTTCCAATGTAGAAGACCATCTACGATTGGGAACCCACACTGAATCTTCCACTGAAGAAGACCATTCACGATTGGGATCTCACACTGGATCTTCCAATGTAGAAGACCATCTACGATTGGGAACCCACACTGAATCTTCCAATGTAGAAGGCCATCTACAATTGGGAACCCACACTGAATCTTCCACTGAAGAAGACAATATACGATTGGGATCTCACATTGAATCTTCCAATGTAGAAGACCTTCTACGATTGGGAACCCACACTGAATCTTCCACTGAAGAAGACCATCTACGATTGGGAACCCACATAGAATCTTCCAGTGTATAAGGCCATCTATTTTCACGCCTCTCCTGACTCCAGTTTCGTCGTGTCCACAGCGAGACACGCCAGACGCGCTGACAGTACTGCCAGTGAAGTGGGGAAGGCGCTGTTTATTAACGAGCTGTCAGCTTCAGCTCTGGAAGCCAGGCGGGCTTTTCTCTGGCTAGTGGTTCAGTGATGGCATCACGGGTGTTTCCCAATCACCGCATCCATAGCACGCGCACACACACACACACACTCATACGCATGCACGGGCATGTAGACATACACCCACCCATCACACCCACAGCCACCCATCACACCCACAGCCACCCATCACACCCACCCATCACACCCACAGCCACCCATCACACCCACCCATCACACCCACCCATCACACCCACAGCCACCCATCACACCCACACCCACCCATCACACCCACACATCCTCATCACAGCCACCCATCACACCCACAGCCACCCATCACACCCACACCCACCCATCACACCCACACATCACACCTACACCTGCTCATTACACCCACCAATCACACCCACACCCACCCATCACACCCAAACCCACCCATCACACCAACATCCACCCATCACACCCACTCACCACACCCACACCCACTCACCACACCCACACCCACCCATCACACATCCCCAACACAGCCACTCATCACACCCACACCCACCCTTCACACCCACACCCACTCATCACACCCACACCCACCCTTCACACCCACACCCACTCATCACACCCACACACACCCATCACACCCACTCATCACACCCACACCCGGACGGCGGTCACATGTTTACTGTCTGACAAGCGACCAGAAAGACGACCACACAGACAGAACTCATCACACCCACAGCCACTCATCACACCCACTCATCAAACTCACCCATCACACCCACACCCACCCATCACACCCACACATCACACCCACACCTGCTCATCACACCCACACATCACACCCACACAGCCACCCATCACACCCACAGCCACCCATCACACCCACACCCACTCATCACACCTACACCTGCTCATTACACCCACCAATCACACCCACACCCACCCATCACACCCAAACCCACCCATCACACCAACATCCACCCATCACACCCACTCACCACACCCACACCCACTCACCACACCCACACCCACCCATCACACATCCCCAACACAGCCACTCATCACACCCACACCCACCCTTCACACCCACACCCACTCATCACACCCACACCCACCCTTCACACCCACACCCACTCATCACACCCACACACACCCATCACACCCACTCATCCCACCCACACCCGGACGGCGGTCACATGTTTACTGTCTGACAAACGACCAGAAAGACGACCACACAGACAGAACTCGTCACACCCACACCCACCCATCACACCCAAACACGGGTGGCGGTCACACGTCTGACAAGCGACCCAGAAAGACGACCACACACACAGAACTCGTTCATCCAGCCTGCTAGCACAGCCTATATTATAGTACAGCCCAGTCAGTACATTGACTCTTTCTTCAGTCCGGGTTGGACACTGAGAACAGATCGTTACCGGGCCTCTCGGGTTCAACAATTCCACACTCTTGTCACTAGTCGGCTTTGCATACATGTCAGTGTCCGCTTTCTCTGATCCCATAGATCCCTTGGATTTTTTTTTTTTTTTTAAACAGAGGACACCAGAAAGAACAGTCAAGTTTATTGACCCCTTGGTTTCTCAACGGCCTTTACCAAAAACAAAAAAAAACAAAAAAACAAAAAATCCTCATCAAACACGGTGGAAAACGGTCGCCCTCACCCAACCCTCAATGCCACCCCGCACACAAATGGTTTGTGCGCGCTCTTGCAAGCACACACACACACACACACACACACACATCAGTTATGAATATGAATGTATCCTAATCTTTCCTTCGCAACTCTCTCTGTTCTCTCTGTTCCGAAGATTTTATTCGGGCCATTTTTTTTTTTTATGATTTCGCGTACATTGTAAGACTCTGCTGAGTGAAGCAGTGATTTCTCAGTCTCTCTTCTTTTTTTTTTTCTCTGGATTGATCCACTGTCTGGTTATGTACACCGCTAACGCCGCTGGCACTAACGCCTAGCCACTGGGAAGAAACTATACCGCGCTTAC
>NC_134879.1:14452879-14472879 GCF_041734735.1 Babylonia areolata
CCACGCAAGGTCAAGGTTAGTGTTTAAAAAGAAAAGAAAAAAAAGAAGAAAAAAAGCCAGTCGATCCAGCTTTAACGGACAAAGGATCTGCACACATTAATTCCTCATCACTGTCTGAATCATTCAGCATTTGAAAGACGTTGAGTATCGCTGCGACGCTACTTTAAAAGTCGGTGCAGTTTTTATTGTCACCGCTGGTTAAAGTTAGGGTTTTGTTGCTGCTCGTTCAACTAAACGTACGATTGAGATTGCCATAGTGAGTCAGTGTGTGTGTGTGTGTGTGTGTGTGTGTGTGTGTGTGTCCGTGCCCACGCGCACGCCTCAGTGTGTGCATTTGCGCGTGCGTGTCTGCATGAGTATAAACACCCACCCCCACCCACCCCTCCACCCGCCCCACCCCTCCTCGCTCTCTCTATCTCGCTCTTTTTCCCTCCTACCTCACCTCAAATGTCGAGAAACCACAAAAGCCATACGGATCGATCTCTCTACTCCATCGACAAGGTATCGCAAAACAAAACCAAACCAAAACGGATTTTGTCACAAAACAAAAACGGACATTGTCACAAAAAAGAATAACAGACTTTTGTCACAAAAAAACAACCCACCCCCACCCCCACCAACACACACACACACACACACACACACACACACACACACACACACACACACACACACAAAACAAACAAACAAAAAACAACAACACCGTGACAGATCGAATCGCGGAACCAATCTGTCGGAACGGAGCTATAACGTAACGCAAAATCAGATCTTGTTACAGAAACAAAACAAAACAATGTAACAAGTTCAAGTTGCTTTCTGCACACAGGACACGTTCTGTTGTGTGTTGTTCCCACCACTGACAGACAGGACAGTAGTTGGCTGCGTTGTGATGTCCGAGATATGGAGAGCAAGAGAAAACCGCAGTTCATGTTGCAGTCGCTGCGCTGTGCTGGGGATGATTGCAATCCCGGTGACAGCCGTGACAAGGACCATCGATTTCCTGTCACTGGTATGTATCGTTTTCACTGGGTGGAGGGCCTGGGGGGGGGGGGGGCGGACGGGGGGCGTGGGGGGGGGGGGGGGAGTGGAGAGGGGGTTTATCATTCTGTCTTCCGTTCATGTTCACGGTATGACATAACGTTGCATTGTGCTATTTTGTTTGCACTCTGTGTTGTATCAGCATCGTATGATATCACGTAGCATCGTTGGTGTGCACTGTCGCTAAGCTCTGAGCTGAACTGCAATTACTACATTGCATGACGTGGTGTTGCACTGTGTTGTCTGACCACAAAAATAATTATTTCGCTGTAAAGTGAAACGGCTCTCCTCGCGAGGGCATGTTGACATGATACGACGCTTTCTTTCTTGTCTTTATTTCCTTTGTTGGTGGTGGTGTTGTCGTGCGTTTTCATTCGACGATGATCATGTTTTGCATTTGTTTCTGTCAGTTTTGTTTGCTGGTTTGTCTGTCTAGTCCTCTTCAGTATCAGGGGCTCTCTATCTCTCTCTATTTTTTTTTTTTTTAAAGCGACGACCAGCTTTGTTTGTTTGTCATCCTATTCTGCTTTGTGCATTGACATCTAGTCGGCGGCAGTCGACAGCTGTATTATGCACGCTATTTATATTTCGTGGAGTATGTGTGGGCTTGGTCTGCTAAGTGTTATGTCTTTGGGGAAGGCACTTTCCTCAGATCGTTCTCTCCGGCCCTCTGCAGACCCGGGTGTGAATGGGTTGACTTCCTGATTTCGGTTTGTGAGGGTTTTTTACGGCGGAATACTCGAAACGAAAGTTTATTCAATAAGGCCATGGCCCCATTTGAAGGGGTGACTACATATTTTGTAAGAATAGATTTGCATAAGAATATAATCTTACAACATGTATGCTCAAAGCTCTGTTCTGCTTAAGCAATCATGAAACTCCGTCGTTTTAATGACTTATAGATAAATATGGCAAGATTCGAAAAAACGTTATCAGTTGTAGAAGACAGAAGTAATACTTACCGAAAATTACTTGGTCTGCTATATCTCAAGGGAATATATGTTTGTCTCAAGTCATCTAATACAGGACAACATAATACGAAATGGACTTCATCTTCTTTTGCAGATCTACATAACGGACATACCACATCGTTTACAGTGCTGGGCTTGTATCTTTTACTGTGTGTACGTTGATTTCAGATACACCAAAACGAAACCTTGTTAAAGCACATCTAATGACTCGGTTAATATTCTTTGCTGAATATGATAACGGCGGAACTGAAGGTGAGTAATGGGCCGCACCATGTTATGCTGAGCCCAAGACACAGCACAGAAGGCTATGAGACAATTAGCTTTGAACCTAACGAGACGGAGCCCCTCGCGACAGTGCAACACCACACCAATGCTTTTCCTCTGTGTACAGAGTAATTCGCCCTCTCTCTTCTACTTCCCTGCTTAACTCTCTCAGTACGGCCAGTCCTCTCTTCTCCTCTACACAGACTCCTCGGATGTCCAGTGGGTGTCTCAATGACCCAACCTTTAGCTTCCGTCGTCAGAATTGTGGTATTCTTTGTCAACATTCACGTCTTCAGTATAAGAGCCTTCCGCTTGCAATATTTTGATGATGGTAATTGGGGTGAAACGCTGTTAACGTCGTCTCTTTCGCCGTTCGTATGGAAAGAGTTAAACAAAAATGATTCGTTAAGTGACTAGTTGGTTGATTGACTCTCTTTCTCTGTCTGTCTGTCTATGTACTGACTGGTATTGCGAATGATTCGTTGATTTCTATCTATCTATCCATCTATCTGTCTGTCTGTCTATATGTCTGTTCATTTATCTATCTATTCATTTACTCATTCATTCATTTATTCGTTTATTCATAGTGACAGTATTCTGACAACTCGTACATCGATTTCCTGCAATCTGACTTCGCACGCATCGGGTTTTTCCACCCCAAAAGGACTACATCCACAGCACCAGCAGGTCACTTGCAGATGGTGGTGGAAGGGACGGGAGGTTTGCCGAAGGTGTAGTAGAGGAGGAGAACGGGAGCTTGGAGTGGGTGGGGGACGGGCGCAATAGCCGAATGGTTAAAGCGTTGGACTTTCAATCTGAGGGTCCCGGGTTCGAATCTCGGTGACGGCGCCTGGTGGGTAAAGGGTGGAGATTTTTCCGATCTCCCAGGTCAACATATGTGCAGACCTGCTTAGTGCCTGAACCCCCTTCGTGTGTATACGCAAGCAAAAGATCAAATACGCACGTTAAAGATCCTGTAATCCATGTCAGCGTTCGGTGGGTTATGGAAACAAGTACATACCCAGCATGCACCCCCCGAAAGCGGAGTATGGCTGCCTACATGACGGGGTAAAAACGGTCATACACGTAAAAGCCCACTCGTGTATATACGAGTGAACGTGGGAGTTGCAGCCCACGAACAAAGAAGAAGAAGGAGTGGGTGAGGAAAGAAAGGAAAGGAGCAGACGGAAGATACAAGTTCAGCACGCTTCAGAAACTCAGCTCTTCAGGACCAACGCCTCGACCACACACCACCAATCACGAAAACGAACACAGCCACGAACAACTTGACCTTAAGGGCAGATCGTCAATACAAAATACCACTACACAGAGCTCAACTCCCAGTAATATTCGCTTTCCAACCAAATGCTGAAACCACGAAATTGTCTCTTTTCTTTGGAACGGGACAGTCAATGTGATCATGTTGACGAAATTATTGTACCTGAGGTTTGAAGTGACAGGCTTGTGGTGGTTGTGGTCAGAACAGACTTTTCGCCCACTTCTACCCAGTATGCTCCTATCGAACGTTAGATATCTACCCAACAAAACTGACGAACTTACATGTAACATTCAGACCGAGGAGGGACTACAAAGAGTGCTCTGTGTTTTGTTTCACTGAAACATGGCTCAACCCGGACGTCCCTGACAGCGCCGTTCAACCACCAGGCTTCACTGTCTACAGTGTGTGTGTGTGTGTGTGTGTGTGTGTGTGTGTGTGTGTGTGTGTGTGTGTGTGTGTGCGTGTGTGCAGTGCGTGCATGTGTGAGTATGCACAAGTTTTTATATCGATATGCACTTGTATGCATCCTAATTTCTACTGTATCTGTGTTTGTGTATGATTTTCGAGTTATGTTCGTACCTTGTTATGTACTATCCCCCCCCCCTCCCCAATATTCTTGTCATAATGTGATCCACAGAGTGTGGATATCAGAGATGCAGGCTAACTTGTCATAATGTGATCCACAGAGCATGGATATCAGAGATGCAGGCTATCTTGTCATAATGTGATCCACAGAGCGTGGATATCAGAGATGCAGGCTATCTTGTCATTATGTGATCCACAGAGCGTGGATATCAGAGATGCAGGCTATCTTGTCATAATGTGATCCACAGAGCGTGGATATCAGAGATGCAGGCTATCTTGTCATAATGTGATCCACAGAGCGTGGATATCAGAGATGCAGGCTATCTTGTCATAATGTGATCCACAGAGTGTGGATATCAGAGATGCAGGTTGTCTTGTCATAATGTGATCCACAGAGCGTGGATATCAGAGATGCAGGCTAACTTGTCATAATATGATCCACAGAGCATGGATATCGGTGGTGCAGGCTAACTTGTCATAATGTGATCCACAGAGTGTGGATATCGGTGGTGCAGGCTAACTTGTCATAATGTGATCCACAGAGCGTGGATATCAGAGATGCAGGCTAACTTGTCATAATCTGATCCCGTATACTTGGTAATAAAGACATATTCTATTCTGTTCTATTCTAAAATGTCCAGACAGATGGTCACCTCATTTTCTGATGCCACTGTATAATGTTGGGGTTGCTAGCAGGAAAGCAGCTTTTTTTTTCACCCACCACTACAGGTATGAAGGCCAGCCTGGAGCCAGTTGCATTGCTCGGACGGAAGAGCCGTAACCCGCTCCCAACTGTGTGTAGTACGGAACTGACCAATGGCGTAGTCCGGTCAACGTAGGCATTTAGTCACGTGTAACTATCAAAAGGTTAGAAACCAAGCGATGCAACTGGCCCTTGAAGTCTAGCCTCTACCACAACCTTGTGCTTGCTGTATGCGCACCTTCTGTTCAGTGTCAGTCTACTTGTGTAGTCTCGGGAACTGCGTGTTCACAAGCCCACAAATCCATCATTGGAAAACAACGACACTGATGATAGCAACGACAACTGCTGCTACAAAGTGCCGACTCAGCCATCCGTTCACGTTATCGCCATTCCACCACAGTGCTTCCATCCACCTAATGGGGTGGACAGATCGATGTCATTCCCACATGGAAGGGTTATGCTCTGGGTATGGGGACAGGTAGAACAGAAGTTTTGAGGCCTGATAACGGGTATGGGGACAGGTAGAACAGAAGTTTTGAGGCCTGATAACGGGTATGGGGACAGGTAGAACAGGTTTCAGGCCTGATAACGGGTATGGGACAGGTATAACAGAAGGTTTCAGGCCTGATAACGGGTATGGGGACAGGTAGAACAGAAGTTTTGAGGCCTGATAACGGGTATGGGGAAAGGTAGAACAGAAGTTTTGAGGCCTGATAACGGGTATGGGGACAGGTAGAACAGAAGTTTTGAGGCCTGATAACGGGTATGGGGACAGGTAGAACAGAAGTTTTGAGGCCTGATAACGGGTATGGGGACAGTCAGAACAGAAGTTTTGAGGCCTGATAACGGGTATGGGGACAGTAAGAACAGAAGTTTTGAGGCCTGATAACGGGTATGGGGACAGTAAGAACAGAAGTTTTGAGGCCTGATAACGGGTATGGGGACAGGTAGAACCGAAGTTTTGAGGCCTGATAACGGGTATGGGAACAGGTAGAACAGAAGTTTTGAGGCCTGATAACGGGTATTGGACAGGTAGAACAGAAGTTTTGAGGCCTGATAACGGGTATGGGGACAGGTAGAACAGAAGTTTTGAGGCCTGATAACGGGTATGGGGACAGGTAGAACAGAAGTTTTGAGGCCTGATAACGGAGATGGAACAGGTAGAACAGAAGTTTTGAGGCCTGATGACGGGGATGGAACAGGTAGAACAGAAGTTTTGAGGCCTGATAACGGGTATGGGGACAGGTAGAACCGAAGTTTTGAGGCCTGATAACGGGTATGGGGACAGGTAGAACAGAAGTTTTGAGGCCTGATAACGGGTATGGGAACAGGTAAAACAGAAGTTTTGAGGCCTGATAACGGGTATGGGGACAGGTATAACAGAAGTTTTGAGGCCTGATAACGGGTATGGGGACAGGTAGAACAGAAGTTTTGAGGCCTGATAACGGGTATGGGACAGGTAGAACAGAAGTTTTGAGGCCTGATAACGGGTAGGGGACAGGTAGAACAGAAGTTTTGAGGCCTGATAACGGGTATGGGGACAGGTAGAACAGAAGTTTTGAGGCCTGATAACGGGTATGGGAACAGGTAGAACAGAAGGTTTCAGGCCTGATAACGGGTATGGGAACAGGTAGAACAGAAGGTTTCAGGCCTGATAACGGGTATGGGGACAGGTAGAACAGAAGTTTTGAGGCCCGATAACGGGGATGGGGACAGGTAGAACAGAAGTTTTGAGGCCCGATAACGGGGATGGAACAGGTAGAACAGAAGTTTTGAGGCCTGATAACGGGTATGGGGACAGGTAGAACAGAAGTTCTGAGACCTGAGGACAAGTGGAGCGAAAGGAGTGATGAGGGAGAATGAGGCAATTGTACTGTATTGTATTACTCTTTGTGTCACAACAGATTTCTCTGTGTGAAATTTGGGCTGCTCTCCCCAGGGAGCGCCACCCTTGTTCTTTTTCTTCTTCTTCTTTTTTTTTTTTCTTTATTTTGGTTATTTTTTTCCTGCCTGCAAATTTTATTTGCTTTTCCTATCGAAGTGGATTTTACTACACAATTTCGCCAGGGACAACCCTTTTGTTGCCGTGGGTTCTTTTACGTGCGCTGAGTGTATGCTGCACACGGGACCGCGGTTTATTGTCTCATCCGAATGACTGGCGTCCAGACCATCACTCAAGGTCTAGTGGAGGGGGAGAAAATACTGGCGATTATGGGATTCAAACCAGTGCGTTCAGTTTCTCTCGCTTCCTAGGCGGACTATCGTTACTGATGTATAAGGAAGAAGAGAGCTATCGCTACAGATGTATAAGGAAGAAGAGGACTATCGTTACTGATGTATAAGGAAGAAGAGGATTATCGTTACAGATGAATAAGGAAGAGAACTATCGCCACCGATGTATAAGGAAGAAGAAGACTATCGTTACTGATGCATAAGGAAGAGAACTATCGCCACCGATGTATAAGGAAGAAGAAGACTATCGTTACTGATGTATAAGGAAGAAGAGGACTATCGTTACTGATGTATAAGGAAGAAGAGGACTATCGTTACTGATGTATAAGGAAGAGGATTATCGTTACAGATGAATAAGGCAGAAGAGCGCTATCGTCAATGATGTATTAGGAAGAAGAGGACTATCGTTACATATGTATAAGGGAGAACAGGGCTATCGTTACTGATGTATAAAGAAGAAGAGGGCTATCATTACTGATGTATAAGGAAGAAGAGGGCTATCGTTACTGATGTATAAGGGAGAAGAGGGCTATCGTTACTGATATGTAAGGGAGAAAGGGGCTATCGTTACTGACGTATAAGGGAGAAGAGGACTATCGTTACTGATGTATAAGGGAGAAGAGGACTATCGTTACTGATGTATAAGGAAGAAGAGGACTATCGTTACTGATGTATAAGGGAGAAGAGGACTATCGTTACTGATGTATAAGGAAGAAGAGGACTATCGTTACTGATGTATAAGGGAGAAGAGGGCTATCGTTACTGATGTAGAAGGAAGAAGATGACTATCGTTTCTGATGTATAAGGAAGAAGGGGACTATCGTTACTGATGTATAAGGAAAAGGAGGACAATCGTAATTGATGTATAAGGAAGAAGAGGACTATCGTTACTGATGTATAAGGAAGAAGAGGACTATCGTTACAGATGTATGAGGAAGAAGCGGACGGGAACTATCGTTACTGAAAGGAGGAAGAAGGAAGTGAGTGACCTGTACTTGGATGAAAGGGGGAAAGGGGGGGGGGGGGCGCCGTCACTGTTGCGAAAACGGGGCAGCGGAGGTGTGTGTGGTGGTGGTGGTGGTGGTGGTGGTGGGGGTGGTCGTTTACGAAGTAAAAAGGGGTTGGGGGGGGGGGGGGGAGGGTGAGTGGGTTCTTACTGATGTGAAAAGAGGAGGGGTGGAAGGGGTGATGGTAACTGATGTGAAGTGAAGTGAAGAGAAGGAAGGAAGGAAGGAGGGGCCGATCCGTAACACTGATGAGAGCGCAAGGGTGACAAACCAAAATCTAATCAAAATCATGGCGTTTAGAGCCTCGCCGACCACTAAGACCGTCTCAAGGCTATCGCCATGTTAACTCCTTGAGTGCCACAGCACCGTATCACCTACGTGCACAGTAACGTCACTGATGAAGGGAAATAAATCTGGAAGGCTGAAAATTCACAGAGTTTATCTAGAGTGGTGTATCTCCAGACCATTTTCTCAGTTTTAGGCTTATTGTTTTGGAAAGTTATATGACTCGAAACACCACTTTCTACTGTGTTTTTTTTTTTTTTTAATCCAGCAATGAGGGGGTTAACATCTATTTCAAGTCAAGGGTAAAAAATTAAAGAAAAAGAAAAGTAAAAAAAGAATTTTAAAAAAAAGTCCAACTAATCACCGCTTCAATCTTTTCACTGAAAACGTTTTCAAATCCTCCAGAGTTTAAAACACTCAAATCTAAGTTGAACTGATCACTTTTTTTTTTTTTTTTTTTTTTTTTTTTTGGTCAGAAGTCCATCAGCGTCCGGGTAAGAAACCACGGAAGACAGTGGAGAACAAAGTAATGCACACACACACACACACACAGAACGTGAACGCACCACGAACAGGACCCAGCGACGGAACCACGTGAAGCAGATGCATCTACTGCCCGGTGAAGAAGGCTGGTGACGTTTGGGAACCGTCACTGGTTGCCCAGGACGGCAAATATAATGCACGTCCGCAGGGCCATCCGTCGCGCGCGTCATGAATAAACAAAGTAAGCTGGGCGTCGATCCTCGATGGATATGAAGCTCAGTGTTTTGCGGAGTTCCCGACGAAAATGTCATTGAACGATATTGGTAATCGTTGCATACGATGATGTTGGTGGGAGTTCGTCGGTAAATGAAAAAGAATAGTAGAGTTCGTTGGTAATTTTGGTGGGAGATTTGGCAAATATAGAGTCAGGAGGTGTTGAGGGTCACGGTGTTGAGGGTCACGTGACCAATCTGGATCAAGAGTTTGATTTCTGGTTGGACTTTTCTGTAAGTTCACGCAGGCAAGAATCAAGAAAGGTCCGCAAAAGACTTTCACTGACCGAGAATTCAACTTCACATCCGTTAATTGTTCGAGGCCGATGTCGAGCTGTTTGCTGCACATCGATCCAGGATCGATGCCCAGCGCCGGCCATGAATAAAGTTACACTCGGGGAGCCGGGGATGGGACAGCGGCCATGTCAGCGCACGGGCACCCCATCCTGGCTACCCTACACCCAGTACACGTCCTTGATCGAGACATGACATGACAAGACAAGACAAGGCAAGGCAAGACAAAGCAAGACAAGGCAAGGCAAGGCAAGACCAGACAAGGCAAGGCAAGGCAAGGCAAGACAAGACAAGGCAAGGCAATGCAAGGCAAGACCAGATAAGACAAGGCAAGGCAAGGCAAGACAAGGCAAGGCAAGACCAGATAAGACAAGGCAAGGCAAGGCAAGACAAGACGTATTTATTTCAGGAAAACCCCTTGCGGGTGTATGAAAATGTGACATATTTAATGCAACTAATACAAAAAAAAAAAAAAAAAACAAAAAAACCATTTGGTATTGTGCACTGAGGCCTGGGATGGTGTCTCTGTGGTTTGAGGCTTGGGGGCTGAGGCAATGACTCAGTAGTTTGTCTTCTCCTCCCCACCCCCCCACCCGCACCCGCACTCAGTTCCAGTATAATGATGTATAAACTTGTATAGCGATTCATCTGTTGAACCGGATTCTCTCTCGCTCTCTCTCTCTCTCTGAATGGCTCCACGCACTAAGTTGGCAACCACGAAAATGTTGTCATAAACATTAACTGACAGCAAATTATGTCACACACACACAACAAAAATCGGCTTTAAAACAGGTCTTACATATAGATAAATGTGGATCATATACAGGTAAAGGTAGACTTATTTCCCGAATTTAGTAACGGGGGGGGCGGGGGCGGGGGGGGGGATATGCCCCGCTTTTTGTAGTTCTCTAACATAGTAGTTTACGGCGTACGGTTATGGTTACGATTTGCTGACAGGATCCACTGAAGGCGCGTATTCAAGTGACCGAGAAGTTCATTCGACTTTTACGACCTATCATTTGCTGCTGTTTAATGTCAAGTCACTTTCAAGAGGGAGTTAAAAAAACAAAAAAAAACCGCTTGTTCACAAGGGGGTTGGGGGTGGATGGGGTGGAGATGATACTGTTTCGGAATGTTTTATCACGACGACGATGAGTATGCATAAACATAGTGACGATGCTGTCATGCGGGATCCGTTAAGTTTCAAGACTATAATATATCACCAAACTGAATTCCATGCTGCTTTTCAATGATCACATCCTGGCATCAACCATTCGCCTGGGAGATACAAGCAGCCTGCATCGTTGATAAGGAAATGTGTCAGCAAAAACGCAAAAGTAAACCGTATCCAGGGGGGAACGATCGTAATATGAACATCGAGACAAAACATTCTACCTGAACCAGAAAGTCTTTTCCACTACGTGACCAAACGTCCTATCTTTGGAACAAACGTCCTTCAGAGATGCTGAAGAGAGAACCGTCCATCGAGGAGGAGAAGGAGGAGGGACAGGCAACATTCTGCAGAAACAGACACTGAAAAACTTGCCCCCCACCTCCAGTTCCAAACCAAATTTGTCCAGTTCGTTTCCGCACACACGCACACGCAATATATATAATATATATATATATATATATGTGTGTGTGTGTGTGTGTGTGTGTGTGTGTGTGTGTGAGCTTTCATCACTTGCTCTGATGGTTATCTCAGTTCGACTTCCCATTTTTTTTTTTTTTTTATGTCTGGGGTTGGTACACGCATGCATAGTCTAATCAACGACAAAGCGATTATCGTTGTTATCAGGAGTGAATGGGGTGGGGTCGGGGTCGGGGTCGGGGTCGGGGTGGGTAGTAGTAAAGTGCGTGGTTGTCTCACGTGCACTGAAATCAGAACAGGCACCACGGACATTCACTGAAACGTCTGGGAAGCAAGACAAGGTCTCCTCCTGTGAGTGCCCTCAGTCACGGCAACAACCCAGCACTGACTGACTGGGGTCGGCTGCCACAGACTGAGCCAGGGGGTGTGTGGCTGTGTGTGTCTTGGGATCGGGGTGGACAGTGTGAGGGAAAGGCAGTCGAAGGCCCTGTGGGTGATGGGGCAGTGGGGGGTGGGGGGTGGGAAGAAAAGTTAATTCTCTTCATCAATCATCGGCGCGCGCGCTCGCACACACACACACACACACACACACACACACACACACACACACACACACACTGACCATGGCAAGCTGCAAGAAGAACCCCAAGACACAGAAAGGTTGGGTTTTTTTCTGCCTGTGGTTAGAGCCCAAAGGTTAATAACCAGCCCAGTGATGGATTGGCAGCGCTGATGGCTACACCAACAACATTCACACCGCGGCGCTAACGTCTCTGGTTACAACCCTGGAGGTTAACCAGGCATACCCTTACACATTATACACACTAACCTCAGTGATAAAACACAAGCGTCGTCAATCAAGCTGCTGCACGAACTGAACTCAATGGGGGGGGGGGGGGGGGCTTCTTCTTCTTCTTCGTCGTTTGTAGGCTGCAACTCCCACGTTCACTCGTATGTACACGAGTGGGCTTTTTCGTGTATGACCGTTTTTACCCCGCCATGTAGGCAGCCATACTCCGTTTTCGGGAATGTGTATGCTGGGTATGTTCTTGTTTCCATAACCCACCGAAGACTGACATGGATTACAGGATCTTTAACGTGCGTAATTTGATCTTCTGCTTGCCGTATACACACGAAGGTGGTACAGGCACTAGCAGGTCTGCACATATTATGTTGACCTGGGAGGTAGGAAAATTCTCCACCCTTCACCCACCAGGCGCCGTTACCGAGATTCGAACCCGTGACCCTCAGATTGAAAGTCCAACGCTTTAACCACTCGGCTATTGCGCCCGTCAAACGGTTTGGGGAGTTTGGGGGGGGGGGGGGGGGGGTGTCGGCTTTCTGTTTCTGCGTGTTGTTGTTGCTTTTTTTCTTCTTCTTTCTTTTTTTTTTTTTTGTGCACAATGTTCACTGTTCCATTACACACCATGCACAAAATTAACACATCTTGCACAATGTTCGCTGTTCCATTACACACCATGCACAAAATTAACACATCTTGCACAATGTTCACTGTTCCATTACACGCTATGTACAATACTGACACACCTTGCACAATGTTCGCTGTTCCATTACACACCAACACACAATATTGACACATCTTGCACAATGTTCACTGTTCCATTACACACAAATACACAATGTTTGTTTTTGTTGTTGTTGTTGTTGTTTTTGTTGTTCATGTTTCTTTTTAAAGCATATTTTCTTCTATTTTATTTCTTTTTTGTGCTCAGCACGAGGCTTTCTTCATTGGCAGAAGAAAAACAAACACACATATACACACACACAAAAAAAAAAAAGAAAAAAAACACTCACGCTTACACACACACACCCGCACACTCGTCTACAAGTACACACTCACTTGCTTATGCAATCGCACCTTTTTGTTTTTCTTTCTCCTCTGAATACCAAAGCACAACACGCATAATGACAAGCAAACAACTAATAATAATGATTATTGGAACAACTGTCTTCTTCTTCTTCTTCTGCGTTCGTGGGCTTCAACTCCCACGTTCACTCGTATATACGCGAGTGGGTCTTTTACGTGTATGACCGTTTTTACCCCGCCATGTAGGCAGCCATACTCCGCTTTCGGGGGTGTGCATGCTGGGTATGTTCTTGTTTCCATAACCGACCGAACGCTGACATGGATTACAGGATCTTTAACGTGCGTATTTGATCTTATGCTTGCGAATACACACGAAGGGAGTTCAGGCACTGGCAGGTCTGCACACATGTTGACCTGGGAGATCGTAAAAATCTCCACCCTTTACCCACCAGGCGCCGTCACCGTGATTCGAACTCGGGACCCTCAGATCGAAAGTCCAACGCTTTAACCATTCGGCTATGGCGCCCGGAACAACTGTCAAAACTGCAGTTAAAACGATTGTGTATAATTACTCTTTCTATTTACGTAGAATTAGAATAATGTTTCTGAACCAATCTCTCTCTCCAAACCTTGTATTCGCATACACACTCAAAATACCAAACCATAAGACTCAAGTTCAACCGAGGTGCTTGGCAGCTTACTAAACAGGTAGTAGGTCTGGGTGGGAAACATTCTGGGATGTGCTGTTAAAGCTAATTAACCCCCGTCCCCCCCACCCCACCCCACCCTACTCCCCACCTCTATGGCAAATGGACGGCCTTTCATGTTTCATGCATCATGTTTCATAATTTTATCATGTGACTTAGGTACTTATGTATTGGGATTGATAAGTATTGTGATATCATACGTCCATCATTTGGTATTGTATTGTATATGTGTGATGCGTGATATTTTGTGCGATGATTGTGTGTGTGTGTGTGTGTGTGTGTGTGTGTGCGTGCGTGTGTGCGTGCGTGCGTGCGTGCGTGCGTGCGCGCGCGCATGAACTGAAATAAGAAACACGCTCAGGAATTTGAGAATTCCATGCTTATGCTTTATTTCAGACAGCCCTTTGATAAATTGCCATGAACAAAAATGAAGTGTTGTGGTGTGTGTGCGCGTGTGTGTGTGTGTGCGTGCGTGTGTGCGCGCGCGCGTGTGTGTGCGCGCGCGCGTGTGTGCGTGTGCGCGCGCGTGTGTGTATGTGCGTGCGTGTTTGCTCCAGGCCTCAAATGTAACAACAGAAACACAGCAATGCTACTGGCTTTCCTGTCACTGAATAAATTCCGTTTAAACTAGGGACGAGAAGGAAAAAAAGAAAAACACAAACAAAATAAACAAACATAACACCCCCGATCTCTCTCCTCAAGTGCCACAGCACGGTCTCCAAACGTTGTTCTTTTTGCCCCAATTTGTACTGTGTTGCACGTGCGTGCCCCCCCCCCCCCAACCCCCCCCCCTCCCCCCCCCCCCCAACCCCCCCTCCCCCCCCCCCCCCACACACACACACACCAATGCAGACGGGATTTTCTTATTCTGGGAAGAAGGTGAAATCAACAAGCCCCCTTGCACCCTTTTGAATAATAGACAGTAGACAGACTCATCACCCCGGGCCTTTGCCCGGCTCCTTGGAATAGACCCCACCCATCCACCCCAAGACAAACAGCCCCGGGTTTTTGATCATGACCGTTTCACATGTTCGTGATTCTCACCAGAGAGTTCGTTGTTCGGTCAGGAATACTTGAGTAGTCGTTTTCGCGGCTAGGAGTGCGCAGATTGCGAAACTGAGAATCACCCTCTGTGTGTGTGTGTGTGTGTGTGTGTGTGTGTGTGTGTGTGTGTGTGTGTGTGTGTTCGTTCTTTAGTTTAACGTCTTTTTACTGTAAGTGATATTAGACGAGGGAAGGAAAAAAATCGAGTGGGAGGAGGGGGAGGGGGTGGGGGGGGAATTACTGTGTACGCATACGAGTAAGTGAAAGTGTGTGTGTGTGTGTGTGTGTGTAAATTATTAACTTAAGTTTTGTTTAAAAAATAAACAAAAAAAACATAACAATATAACATATTTTATTCACAAAAAATGAAGTGGTCGAACAAGTAGACTCATACAAATATCTCGGTGTGATAATCGACAATAAGCTGTCTTGGAATGAAAACTCAACTGCAGTCATTAAAAAGAGCAACAGTCGCATGTACTGTCTTAGAAAAATGAAATCTTTTAATGTATGCAAGCAGATGCTCCAAATGTTTTACACATCTGTTGTCTGTAGTGTTTTAACATACGGAGCCGTGTGCTGGGGGGGAAACCTGACCAAACATGACAAAGACAGGTTGGAAAAAGTCATTAGGAAAGCGGGTGGGGTGGTGGGTATAAGACAAGACACCTTTAGCGACATGCACAATAGAAAACTGACTGACAGACTAATAACAATTTTGACCGACGTAAGACACCCACTACATGATGACATTAATAGCAGAAGGTCAGACATAAGTAGTAGGTTTAGAGCTCCACGCGCAAGAACATCTCGATACATTAATTCATTTATTCCTACAGCCATTCGCGCACACAATCAAAACATCCAATACACTAAGTGAACCCTCCCACCCCCCAAGCCCCCTCGCCACAGCAACACCTGAACTTCACCAGCAGACGAGTGTATGGGGGCAGACATTATGCGTGCATGTGGGACTGAGCGGGTGAGCACGGGCAAGCAAGCATTTTTGTGTGTGTGTGATCGGAAGTGATTTTAAAATATTTTCTTATTTTACTTGGATTTCATGTATCTTAATGTTAATGTTCTAATCTTATTGGCGTGACATATGTTATGTGCATGCATACGTTGTTTGTGTGTGTGTGAGTGTGTGAGTGTGTGTGTGTGTGTGTGTGTGTGTGTGTGTGTGTGTGTGTGTGTGTGTGTGTGTGTGTGTGTGTGTGTGTGTGTGTGTGTGTGTGCATTTTACTTATATATACGATTTATTCCCTTGATGTTTTTATTTATGTATTGTTGTACAATACCTTATGGTCTTAACGTGTGTGTGTGTGTGTGTGTGTGTGTGTGTGTGTGTGTGTGTGGGTGTGTGTGTGTGTGCGTGCGTGCGCGCATGTCATTTTTAGTAATCTTATACCCTTTTTTTGTTGGATGTTTTCATTTGTTAATATTGTTGTGCAATACCCTATTGTCTTAACATGAGTATGTGTGTGGGGGGGTGGGGGGTGGGGGGTATTATATCGTCAACTATTGGGAATTCTTATTTGACTAGTTTTAATCTCTTCTTATGTTGCGCATGATTTTATGCCAGTGTTTACAATGAGCCTGTGATTGCACAACTTAATTTCCATGTGGATTAATAAAGTGTTTTTGATTTGATTTGATTGATATTTCTAATGAACAACTATAACAGCGAACCAACTGGACTATTTAACAAGGAGTTGAAAAAGTCATACAATTGCAATGGACTGCTGAAGATCGTCAACACTGAAGATGATTTCAGTTCAGGGATTTGAGACTTTAACATATCGCAAGTTGGTATATGAAAGGCTGTTATGTGAGCACCACAGATGCAAGAAACATTACTGACATATTTTGTCCTAAAACAATTCATTTTCCATCTGCAGATTAGAGATGTGTGTGTGTGTGTGTGTGTGTGTGTGTGTGTGTGTGTGTGTGTGTGTGTGTGTGTGTGTGTGTGTGCTTGCTTTTTTCTTTTTTTGTTTTGCATTTGCAGAGTGTGGGTATGTGCGCCTGTATTACTGTGCATAAAAGTCAGTAAAGTGACAAACCATATGCGAGCATCTTCCTTCCCATCATGGTTAAAACAGTATACAGGGAATATTTTGTTAAGTGAGGGGGGTGGGGGGGGGGAGGGGGGAGGATAAAATAAAATCCCTCGTCCGTGTAACACACGTATGTATACACCCTGACATGGCCCCAGCGGTCGTCTGGGTAGAATGCAGACACCACGTAGAGGTACTGTATTTTGTGTGTGTGTGTGTGTGTGTGTGTGTGTGTGTGTGTGTGTGTGTGTGTGTGTGTGTGTGTATAAAATATATATATACATATATATATATATGTGTGTGTGTGTGTGTGTACGTGTGTGTGTGTGTGTGTGTGTGTGTGTGTGTGTGTGTGTGTTAACAAATAGTAAAGAGTGGTAACTCTCTCCATCAATGGAGAGAGTTACCACTCTTTACTATTTGTTAATCATTTCATCTCCTGGCCTCATTATTTGTTAATTTCATATATATATATATATATATATATATGTGTGTGTGTGTGTGTGTGTGTGTGTGTGTGTGTGTGTGTGTGTAGAGAGAGAGAGAGAGAGAATTCGGAATGGCTTATTCACATCAGACATCAGCCTCAAGTGAAGGAGCTTACGTGAACGTAATAACTCGTGAAATAAGATAAGCAAACAAAAACAATCACAAATATAGATAACAAAACACGAATTTCATTCATTTTACGAAGTAGCAAACTTCTCTTGAGTTTGAATGCCCCTATACAAAAACATGGAAAAATTATGAACGTCATGATTAACATTACTAGACGACATTAAGAGACTTGATTTAGACAGAGAGAGGGGGGTGCGTGTATTTGTATTTATATTTCTTTTTATCACAACACATTTCTCTGTGTGAAATTCGAGCTGCTCTCCCCAGAGAGAGCGCGTCGCTATACTACAGCGCCACCCATTTTTTGTTGTTGCTTTTTTTCCTGCGTGTAGTTTTTTTTGTTTTTTTTCCCTATCGAAGTGGATTTTTCTTCAGAATTTTGCCAGGAACAACCCTTTTGTTGCCGTGGGTTCTTTTACGTGCGCTAAGTGCATGCTGCACACGGGACCTCGGTTTATCGTCTCATCCGAATGACTAGCGTCCAGACCACCACTCAAGGTCTAGTGGAGTGGGAGAAAATATCGGCGGCTGAACCGTGATTGGAACCAGCGCGCTCAGATTCTCTCGCTTCCTAGGCGGACGCGTTACCTCTTGGCCATCACTCCACTATAGTGTAGTATTTCGGTTTTATAAACATTTGACGTATATTTCTCAGAACTGGGCAGAAGAGGACAAAATGAACCTCATTTTCTAAGAGAGAGAGATGGATGGATGGATGGATGGATGGTTTATTCATATAAGGCCATTGCCCCTCATGAACGGGGTAAACAGTGTATAACAATATAGTATCTGCATTTGACCAATAATCATAATCTTAATCCTAATGAGTTCAGCAATCATGAAGTCATTACCAATCGCAACTGGAATGCTTTGTATAAATAAATTGAAAAATTCCTTACAATCCTTTCATTACAAGAAGCCATAAGTAAGCTTAACCGTAGCTGACTTGGATACCTATAGAATTTTGATGGAATATATCGTGTTCTCACATCAGTCAATACTGGACAATAAAAAAACAAAATGCAACTCATCTTCTTTTCCAGTTTTACATAATGGACAAACTAAATCTTTTTCGGTATGCTTACTATAACGTAATCGATATTGAGCAATTTCAGAGATACCAAATCTAAACTTAGTCATGACAAATTTCAAGTGTCTGTCTAAATCCATTCGCAGGTACAATTTAATATCATGAACAGTACAAAACGTATTATTGATTCATTACATTTAAGTCACCCGGTCAGCATGAACAGAACATCAAGACAAAATAAGAGAAAGAGAGAATGCGAATGCGAATGCGAATGTTTTATTCATAATAGGCCATAGCCCCTCATGAAGGGGGGTGTGTGTGAAAACATTGAATCAATCGTACATCACATTTAACACTGAATTCAACAAACAGAATTACAATACGCGTTACTCACTACAGATAGAACGAATCTGAAACGCCTTATACAAATATACTGCAAAACGTTTGACAACATTCTCATTCACAGATGCTAATAGCAGTGCAAAAGTTTGAAAACAGAAGGTTGTCTGTAAAACTTTTTAGGAATTAATTGTTCTCTGAGATCATCCAAGGCAGAACAGCAAAATACAAAATGAACTTCACTTTCCCGTGCATCATTACATAATGGACACACAAGTTCACTTTCATTATGTGTTCTATAACGAAAACGATGAACAGTTATATCAGATACCCCAAATCTAAATCTTGTCATAATAATTTTTAAGTGCTTATCCATTTTCATTAACATATATGTCGGCATGCAGTGCAGTGAGTTGAAATGTCGATACAAATCAAACCTGTTACTGTCCTGAATGTGGGCACCCCACTCTTGCCATCTACAATCAATAAGTCTTTCTCGAAACATATTTTAAAAATGCACTTACATTCCCAACGCCTTGGTTGATCCACGCATACCCGAAACCTAATTCGCATAATTTTACTTTTACTTTAGTTGCCCAGTTTACCTTGCCTCGAGAGAGAGAGAGAGAGAGAGAGAGAGAGAGCACAAGGTTTCCAGAGATACAAAGGTCTGGGCTTAGCATTTGCACTGTCACTGTCACGCCCATCCCCCCACCCCCACCCCACCCCCCCTAACCTTGCACGCACTCACAATACAACAAGATGTGGCAAGACCCTGTGGTTTGCAGTCAGTCAACTGTGACGACGGAGCGCACGTGCTCAGTCATGCAGGACGAGTAACGTGCAACACAACGTGATGAGGTGGAAAGGGGAGAGGGTGGTTGTTGTTGTGGTGGTGGTGGTGGTGGTATCAGGGGGGAGGATGGAAGTGGAGGGCGTGGGGAGGGGGGGGGAGTGTGGGCGGTGGAGAGGGTGGGGAGGTTGAAGAAAAAAAGTCTTGTTGGGAGGTAAAGATTTTTCGACTGTGTGTGTGAGAGAGAGAGAGAGAGACAGAGACAGAGACAGACAGACACAGAGAGAGAGAGAGAGAGAGAGAGAGAGAGCATTGATGCAAGCAGCCAAATGACATGTTACACGGAGTTTGACACCCACAACTGATAACGACATGTCCACAGCATTAACCCAAATAAGGCTGGGTGGAAATCGTTTAATTAAGCTGGGCGAATCCCACATCCTTACATCAAGTTAACTGTACACGTGATGTTGCCACTGGTGGCTTGCTCAACACACAACACTTTTGTATTTTGGCAATTGAGGCCAATGCACAAAATAACACACACTCTCTCTCTCTCTCTCTCTCTCTCTCTCTC
>NC_134879.1:14477879-14492879 GCF_041734735.1 Babylonia areolata
TCATTGTAAATCGTGCTCTTTAATATCACACAGATCAATGTTAGAATGAATATTTGCTGTTCTGCCGATGTGATGCTTGATGCTTGATGTTCGGAACATTTTTTTGTTGTTGTTGTTGTTGTTGCACCTTCCTAAAGTAAAACATTGTATTTTGTACGTGAAACTTTGAATAAAAATGTTTGAAAAAAAAAGGAGAAATGATCACTATCGCCAATACACCAATCAGAACTTAGTTTAACTTGTCGCAGCAATGAAAGAGTGGTCCTATTCAAAATGTATTAGCAGTGGATACCAAACGGCTCGCATAGCAAGAGCAATACCCCGTTTTCATGATCAACTGATGAGCATCAGTCTATAATTCATGCGGATTTTTTTCGAAACAACTTTGCTACCGACACAACTCGTGTGCTACTTGGCTGCACACGCCATTACTCACGGTTTAGACGACCGATCCATAATGAACGCAAGTGTTCAAGGTCGCTACTTAACTCTCTCCATACGAACGGCGAAAGAGACGACGTTAACAGCGTTTCACCCCAATTACCGTCATCAAAATATTGCAAGCGGAAGGCTCTTATACTGAAGAGGTGAATGTTGACAAAGAATACCACAATTCTGACGACGGAAGCTAAAGGTTGGGTCATTCAGACACCCACTGGACATCCGAGGGATCTGTGTAGAGGAGAAGAGAGGACTGGCCGTACTGAGAGAGTTTAAAAGCAAGAATTCTTTTCAGTTTGCAAACCGTACCATGTTGCTTGTGGCCTCGCCAACAGCAAGGGTACATTTCTGGACTAATCGCATACTCGTCAGATATTGACACCAGACATCAACCTAAAAACGACGTTGAAAACTTCAAATTCGATGTCTGTTTCAATTTTCACCGTAAAGAAATTACCTTCAATATGTATGTTCGACCTATTTTACTTTTCCTTGGTAAGGTTGTCGACGATCCTGTTATTTTAAATCATCTTTGGTTTTGTGAGGGCGGACTGGTGATCAACAAGATTAAATCAATGCTTGTTTCTTGTGCAATAACGACCAAGATCTCTCTCTCTCTCTCTCTTTCCCTCACTCTCTCTCTCTCTGTGTGGAGGGGGAGGAATGGGTTTGTGCACGTGTTCGTATTTGTGTGTGTGTGTGTGTGTGTGTGTGTGTGTTATTTTGGGGGTTGTTTTTTTTTCTTCTCGTTTAATCAATATTACATGGGATATCGGCGAGAGTAACGCCAACGGTGGAGGGAAAACCAAAGTGCTGCAGAGCTCAGGTGACTGAACATCGGTCTTGCTTTTAATGTCGAATCCCCAGCGTAGACCTCCATCCCACTCCGTACCCTTGTCCCCCCCACCCCCCCTTTGTCCCTTCTGAAAAACAAAGAAAAACAAGAGAGACAAGGCCTTCAAGACTCACTTGTGATACACTTAAAAACAAAAAAAAAATCCAAGCTTTTTATGTATTGAGTATAATTTCAAAATGTAATGTTTAAGATGAGAAAGATCAGGTTAAAGCAAATTAAGTCCCCTAGCATTAATTACAGAGTAATTTCCCTTTTTTACTATCTGCACCAAAAACGTTTGCAAAATAAATAAAACTTCCATGCTTAGCAAAAGAAGTTTCTGTTTGAACACAAAATGATAATAATGACTGCTCTTGTTGTTGAGTCAGAATATCAGATCAAAGTGCCAAGTTTAGAGAATACAAAAAATATAAATATAACAGTAAATACAGTTTACATATAATTAGGCTTCTTTTTTTTTTCTTTTTTTTTTTGGTGCCCATCCAAAGGTGCAATATTGTTTTAAACAAGATGACTGGAAAGAACTGAATTTTTCCTATATTTATGCCTAATTTGGTGTCAACTGACAAAGTATGTGCAGAGAAAATGTTAAAGTTTACCACGGACACACAGACACAGACACACACACACACACAGACAACCGAACACCGGGTTAAAACATAGACTCACTTTGTTTACACAAGTGAGTCAAAAAAAAAGAGAGGAGGGTATGGGGGGGTGGGGGGGGGGGTAACCTTTACCAATTCTCGCAGTGGCGTTGTCGCGGTTTTCTTAGGTAAGCCCCCTGTCGGGCATTCCGACTGTTTCACCTGAAGTGGGTGTCACCGGTCAACGTGAACGTAACTCCAAGAAAGAAACCTACCGCTGTCACCAGCTTACCTACAGCGACGCCCCACTACAAAGCTTGATAGACAGACAAAAGTCTGACAGTCCCACCACCAGGACTTCACCCCACTTCACACAGCCAGGGCTCCTCCTGGGAACACCACACGGACCTCCAACCCGGACACACATCCAGGCCTCCCCCCCCCCCCCCCCGCTCCCCCTCCCCCCGGCCCGCCCCCTCCCCCACACACCCCTCTCCCCCCCATCCCCGTCTCGAACAACGAAACCTTTCACCGCACAAAGACACAAGCCATGAACAATAACTATTGACCACAAGGGCTCTTTGCCAATAGGTCGTTAGAACTCAACTCTATGGATACCGACGGATCGCTGTGGAGAAGCGATTTCAGCGTTGGTCTTTCACGCCTGTGGATCTGTGACACCCGTGGTTCGAACCCCCGCCCCAGCCCCGCAGTGACGGGTAAAGTGTGAACATATCTCCAGTCTCTCAGGTCTGCCAATTTGCCTGTAATCCACTTCTTCCGCACCTAGTAGAAACTCAAATACGCACGTCAGAAGTCCCCGCCGTCCATGTCAGCGTTCGGTGGGTTACGGACAATCGGACACTATATACACAGTTTATCCTTACACCCACTTAAAAAAATTGACTGCCTAAAAACCAGCAACAGCGTCAACAAGACCTTAGACACCATTCACCACGTGTGCAGCTTGTAGTCTTTTTTTTATCTGTTCGTCGTCGTGTGTGGATGTTATTGTCCTGCCCATGGAGTTCTTTCCCTTATTGGGTTGAAACGAGCCGCTTCTTCATCACATTCAGTGTTGTAACTTACGTCCTTTGTCTGTACACTGGGCCAGCTCAGTGCTGTCCTTTTTGTGAAATAAAACATTACCCCCCTCAGTGCTACAATGAACGCTGGAAATAACGGTTCTTCTCTTCTTCTGCGTTCACTCGTATGCACACGAGTGGGCTTTTACGTGTATGACCGTTTTTACCCCGCCATGTAGGCAGCCATACTCCGCTTTCGGGGGTGTGCATGCTGGGTATGTTCTTGTTTCCATAACCCACCGAACGCTGACATGGATTACAGGATCTTTAACGTGCGTATTTGATCTTCTGCTTGCATATACACACGAAGGGGGTTCAGGCACTAGCAGGTCTGCACATATGTTGACCTGGGAGATCGTAAAGATCTCCACCCTTTACCCACCAGGCGCCGTCACCGTGATTCGAACCCGGGACCCTCAGATTGACAGTCCAACGCTTTAATCACTCGGCTATTGCGCCCGTCGAAATAACACTTGAAGAACGTTGATGACGGCAACGAAAACTATCCATCTACCTGTGAGCTGTCAAAAATTTCAACATTCCACGTTTTATTAATAGAATTAATCATACAAAAAAATAAGTGCTTTTGAGTCTGACGATGCACCATAGGAAGGAAAGGCAAGTCTCACAAGGTGGTTGCCATAACAAAGCACACAGCATTGCGCAAGCTCGACATGTCAGCATTGTGTGCGTTGGGAAGTCTCTCTACTGGGGGTCATCCGTCAACGATTGTCATCCCTAGTATTTTCAATGTGTGTGTGTGTGCGTGTGTGTGTGCGTGCATGCGTGTGAGTGTGTGCGCGCGTGCGCGATGCGTGACTGCGCACAATAATGAGAGACAGAGTTCCGTCTTTGACAGTCTCCGTGATGTATCTGTAGTTTCTGGGTCAACATAATGGCTCATTGGGCAATATCCACATTTCTTTCAATTCAATTTCATTTCGAAGACGAAGATGGTAGTCAACTGGTTTTGAAAAAAAAGGAACAAATTTAGAAAAACACCATTACAATAATATTATATACTGTACATTTCTTCCCCTCTCAAATGCCGTAAAGAAAGCCAATGAAAGAGTGGATGGGGAAGAAGTGTAGTGTATTACATTTAACAAACAGTAAAGAGTGTTAACTCTCTCCATTAACAATGGTAAACAACTTCAAGTCAGTACTGCTTACGCTCTCCTGGCCTCATTGTTTTGTTAATTCCTTATGTATTACATTGTTTGTTTTTTGTTGTTGTTCTTTTTTTTCTTTTTTTTTCTTTTCTTTTTTTATACCAAATTACTTTTTCCGTCTTAGAAACGAAACAGTACAGGGGAAGAGAAGAAATGTGGGACGTTGCCCGTTCACTGTCCCCCCCCCCCCTCCCCCATCACCCCCACCAACCTTTCTGCTCTCTCTGACGCACACAATCCAAAACATCCACTTGCAAAACGCTGTCTCCTTCCTCTACTTCTGTTTCTCGCTCCCCCCCACCTTCCCCCTACCCACCACACACACACACACATATATATATATATTCACACACATACACCCCCCTTCCCCCCCCCCCCCCACACACACACCACCAGCACCATCACCATCACCAACACCACCACTACCACCATGAACAACATTATCATCAACTCGCACACACGCACACACACACACACACACACACACAGACACACACACACACAACACAACACACACACACCACCACCACACAACCCCCCCACCCACCCCCCCCCACACACACACACACACACACCTTGTTCTCCCTTTCCCTCTCTTTGTCACTCCTTTGTGCAAATGACTGCTGAATGGGTGGAAAGATCACTGACCATACGACGGATCCATACAGGTCCACTGTCAAATTAATCAGCAATGGAAAATTATTTGTATTTGTATTTCTCTTTTTTTTTTTTTTTTGTCACAACAGATTTTCTCTGTGTGAAATTCGGGCTGCTCTCCCCAGGGACAGCGCGTCGCTACACTGAGAGCGCCACCCATTTTGTTTGTATTTTTTCCTGCTTGCAGTTTTATTTGTTTTTTCCTATCGAAGTGGATTTTTCTACAGAATTTTGCCAGGGACAACCCTTTTGTTGGCGTGGGTTCTTTTACATGCACTAAGTGCATGCTGCACACGGGACCTCGGCCTATCGTCTCATCCGAAGGACTAGCGTCCAGACCACCACTCAAGGTCTAGTGGATGGGGAGAAAATAATGGCGACTGGGCCGTGATTCGAACCAGCACGTTCATATTCTCTCGCTTCCAAGGCGGACGCGTTACCTATAGGCCATCACTCCACCTTCATGAAGTGATGGAAACAAAGTCCCTGACATCCCAACCGCGTTCAGTATGAAAATCCCCCCCCCCCTTCCCCAAAGCGAAATAGAATCAACTGGTTATTAAAACGAGTCGTTAAGAGACCGATAATACATGTGATGTTAATGAAAAGATAATGCACATGATAAAAGGCAGTCAACTGTTTCGTGATGGAAAAGATAATGCTTGTACTAAAGGGTAACTGATCCATGAACAACTGATGATACATGTGATAAAATTTTAATGGTTAATTGCTCTCCCTGATAAAAAGACAACACACGCGATAAAATAGTCAATTGCTTCGTGATGGAAAAAAATGATGGGAGTCTCCCGTCGGTCCGACGGATGAGTAGGCAGGCAGGCTTATCTGTGCCTGACCAGCACAGGTGACTTTTTTTTTTTAGTGAGGAGGAGTTGTGCAGTCCCTTCCCCACTCTCTCGCCTACCGACGCTCACAGTCCCACAGGTGCAGATACTGCCACGTGTAGGACGACCTCGACAGGTGCGGGATTTTTCTTCGGAGCTCCGTCTCCTAGGGGGGACTTCCAGCCAAGGATAAGAGCTTTCCCTGCCCTTTGGTCATCCTCTTCCGCCTTCACAGCCGTCGGGAAAGGTTTCCTCCTCCTCCTGGTCCGTCGTTGGGAGACTTCACATGCGGCAGGTAGTACTGGGTTACATGGTACCAGTAGCAAGGGCTATGCCCCTGACCGCAAGAGAAAAAAAAAAGGGGGAGGGGGGGGTAATTGCTCCCTTATGAAAAGATAACGCTCGGGATAAAACAGTCGACTGATAATGCATATGTTAAAATAGTTGACTGCCTCATGATGATAAAACGGTCAATTGCTTCGTGATGCGATCTAAACCACACTTCTTTTTTTTTTTTTTTTTTTTTGACAAGACGCTGACGTTTTCAGAGAGATGAGGAGAAGGAGAGTAGAGAGGGGGGGCAGGCAGGCAGAGAGAGACAGACAAAAAGAGACAGAGAAACACACAGAAGGGGGTTTGTGGGGGGTGGGGGGGGGGAGAAAAACTTCGGAAAGGAGTGAGAAACGGGGATGGTGGATAGGGGGTCAGACATAAAGGCATGCAAACTGGCAGTCACACATACAGTCACAGAAAGGCAGACAGACAAGACAGACAGACAGACAGAAACACACAGATTGGGGGGGAGGGGGGGAGAAAGAAACTTCGGGAAGGAGTGAGAAACGGGGATGGTGGGTAGGGGATCAGACAGACAGGCAAGCAGACTGGCAGTCACACATAGTCACAGAAAGGCAGACAGACAAGACAGACAGACAGACAGAAACACACAGAGGGGGGTGGGAGGGGGAGAAAAACTTCGGAAAGGAGTGAGAAACGGGGATGGTGGGTAGGGGGTCAGACAGACAGGCAAGCAGACTGGCAGTCACACATACAGTCACAGAAAGGCAAACAGACAAGACAGACAGAGAGACAGACAGTCAGAGACAGAAAGAAACACACAGATGGGCGGGAAAAAGAAAGAAACTTCAGGAAAGAGTGAGAAACGGGGATAGGGGTTAGTGAGTCAGAAAGGCAAACAGACAGACAAACAAGACAGATTTTCACGCTTACCTGACTCTCCAAACCGAACCAAGCCAACCCCAGCACTCAAAACGCTCAATCCGCGGAGTGTATGGCAAACCACAGGGGACACAACACAAGAGGTTCAGGCAGTTCACCGAGTTCAGGACCTCATCACGTTGTTTGCTCTGCTGCTCCTGTCGTCAGCACGGGTCGCTCCCACCCACCATCTGGCCACATTCCCAGATCGAACTGCTGAGTGGCAGCCTCTGTGCGTGCGTGTGTGTGTGTGTGTGTGCGTGCGTGCGTGTGTGTGTGTGTGTGTGTGCGTGAATGCTGGAGAGCTGTGTGCACGTCTTTGTGTGTGTGTGTGTGTGTGTGTGTGTGTGTGTGTGTGTGTGTGTGTGCGTGCGTGTGAAGGCTGTATGTTTTACATTTATTTGCTTATTTGTTTATTATCATCATTGTCTTTTCATTTTATTTTATGTATTATTGTTGTTATTATTGTTATTTTTGTCATTTTCTTTTTTTTCCTTATATATATATATATATATATATATATATATATATATATATATATATATATATACACAAACATATATATATATATATATATATATATATTACATATTCATTTACCTCTTTTTTTTTTCTTCTGTTTTCTTTTCTCTCAAGGCCTGACTAAGCGCGTTGGGTTACACTGCTGGTCAGGCATCTGCTTGGCGGATGTGGTGAAGCGGAAATGGATTTGTCCGAACTTGAGCTACTGATACTAATACTGGTACTGATACTGGCACTGATACCGATACTGGTACTGATACTGAGCGGCGCGCTGACACACACCCTTGTCTGACAACGCTCATTCTCAAACCAGTAACACCAACGATGGCAATATCCACAATTTGCCCCCTGAAGACGCAGCGTTCACAACAAAAAAGGCGCGGACGTACGTGCACTCCACCATGCGGTCAGTGTGTGGAGTAGGAAGAAATTTGGAAAAAGCTCAATTAATGTTCACCAACAGTTTCCAAGTTCAGAACACTGAATACAGATTCAGTTTCAGTTATCACAACCGCTCACCCCCTGTATTCGTGGTATGTTCAGTTGTACAAACTGTGCAAACTGGTTGCAAGGTGTGATTCTGTTTGTTTTGTTTTTGTTGTTGTTGCTTTTTTTAGCAGCTGAAAAAAAAGTCCACATCAGGAAATGTGTGTTTGATCTCGCCTGTTGACGAAACCAGCCTGAGCACGTTGGCAAAACGAATCTTCTTCTTCTGCGTTCGTGGGCTGAAACTCCCACGTTCACTCGAATATACGCGAGTGGGCTTTCACGTGTATGACCGTTTTTAACCCGCCATGTAGGCAGCCATACTCCGTTTTCGGGGTGGTGTATGGTGGGTATGTTTTTGTTTCCACAACCCACCGAACACTGACATAGATTACAGGATCTTTAACGTGCGTATTTGATCTTCTGCTTGCGCATACACACGAAGGGGGTTCAGGCACTAGCAGGTCTGCACATATGTTGACCTGGGAGATCGTAAAAATCTCCACCCTTTACCCTGCCTCTTCCTTGTCTTCAGCTTCTTCAGTTTTTTAGTTATGCATGCGTGTGAATGGTGTGAAAGCGGTTAGATTTGTCTCTGCACAAGATTCAGCGCTATATAAATATTATCATTATTATTATCATTATTATTATTATCATCATCACATCTGCGAAGAAAACAATCACAGACGCCTGAGCTACGGTATGAAGCCCACCGCACTGTTCAGCCCTAGACAGCCTACTATGGATTTGTGTATAACATAAATATAAAATGAAATAACAAGGTATGAACATTAACTGAAAATCATACACAAACAGATACAGCAGAAATTAGGAGACATACAAGTGTATATCAAAATAAAAACTTGTGCAAACTCACACATGCACGTACTGCACACACACACACACACACACACACACACACATACACGCACGCACGCACGCACGCACGCACGCACACTCACTCTCTCATTCTCTCTCTCTCTCACACACACACACACACGTTTGAACAGAAGCCGCATATTACATGTGGATGGGGATGAGTTACTAGATCTTCAGGCAGATCGATGTTGATTGCACAATTCTATTTATCATACTGGATTTGTGAGAAAAGAAAAAAAGAAAGTAGAAGGCGATTTCACAAACCAATCGTGGCAACTCTTGGGAGGATGGGGGATCAGGAATGGTGTAAGCGGACGGGTGTGAAACGTGGCTGGGGGGAGGGGGAGGGGGAGATGTGTGTGTGTGTGTGTATTAAAGTTTTCAACTGTGTCTCACCTCGCGGCTAGCCCTCCCCCCCCACCCCCCCGCTCCCCCCTCCTGCTGCCCCACATATAAATATAGAAAATGACTCTCCACCATATTCATAATGCCCGACACATAAGGGGGATAAATCAAGTTTCAAGTTTCAAGTTTTAATTATCCTTTCACTCCTATTGGAGTATGGAGGATTACTGCAAAATAATCTTTTCGTGCCCAGAACAAACTTTTCCAAATACACAACAATGTCACATAAAAGTTGAGAAAACACAAATGTCTTTTAACTCCAAAAGTATAACTAGGCAACATTTGCAAATCTAATCATCTTACTTTCAGCTAAAATGACTTTTTTGCCTCCTTTGAGCATATTACAAAAATTCAAAACCGATTTTGGGGACAAATATATTTTAGGAACATATCTATTTCGTAACTGATCATAATTGGGACATTCCATTATAAAATGAAACTCATCACCACACACATACACACCAGAATTTTCAACCCTCGTTTGCAAGATTTCATCACCCCGTCCCCTCCCTCCCATTCATTTTTCTCTCTTTTCTTTTTCCCACCTGCACACAACTAACAAGTCGTAGGATTCACGGTACTAAGCTATGGGCCTGTACAGTCACACTGTGAAATCAATCAGTTATGCTGAATGAGCAGAAGGAGCGAGACTCTTTTGCGACACTCGATCTACGCTCAATACAAATTATTATGCTCCTTCTTCCGTGCAAAAGAACATTAGTAAATGCTCGTGAGTTGTTAGATAATTCCCGACCGGCTGCAAATCGTTCGACTATAATCAAGATAATAATAAACCATGTCCTGATTATAATAGAAGCTCAACATCTATGTCTGGAAAATAACTTTGAACAAGAATCCTCGTGCCTCACACGCATGAATAATGCACACACACACACACACGCGCGCGCGCGCACACATACACACACACACACACACACAATTACTCCCCCCCCCCTACCCCCCACTTATTCCTGCAAAATAACTGAACGGCAAGAGGGTGGGGGAGGATTCACTGAACCGTGCAACGGGCGTGTCCCTCCCCACTGTCATCACATCGATCAGTGCAGTACTTAAGTCTAACAGAATGGGAACGGGGGGAGAAGGGTAAATGAAGTACCCTGACATTCCACTGAGCCACGCCCCACAGTGAACTCCCCCCGCTCCTCGTGAAAGACCGATAATGACTAGCAGCAAGTCGTTAGACCGACAATCTACAGTGATAAAATGGTGAACTGCTTTGTGCTGCAAAACCTCCCCCCCCCCCCCCCCCACCCCCCCACGCCCCCGACCCCCCTCCGTTTCACGTAATATGGCGTGACTTTGACAAAAAGGCTCAGAGAGAGAGAGAGAGTGAAAGACAGAGAAAGAGACACACACACACACAGAGACAGAGACACACAGAGAGAAATGGGTGGGAAGATCCAAACACAACGACGGACAGAACAGGCATGCATGCAGGCAGACAGAAGACAGGCAAGTAGACACACAGGCTTAGACAGACAGACAAACAAACGGACAGGCAGACAGGCACAGACAGACAGACAGACAGACAGACTCAACACCCTTAACCACTCAAACTATACCAACCTAGGAAATCAAACCCCCCTGCTGGGCGCTTGAGATCAACACTGAGTCCTGGGAGGACCTTGCAGATGACCGCACACAGGCGGAGAAGCACGCTCAAGAATCAGCTACGGATTGGTGAGGACAAACTGTCAGCTGCTGCAGTGAAAAGCCAGCTCGTGCCGATGGGACGAGACGGAGATATCAACACAGTAGTGCCTTTGGACGTCAAAGCAAGTGGACCCAACACAGCACTGTCTTGTGGTTTGCTTTTTCCCTTCACTGTCTGTCGCCCTGGGACCATCTGCTCACCTTCCCAGCAGTGGCGCACACAACGCAGAACTCGCTGTGGGCTGCATGAGTGTTCTCACCAGGCAGGCCTAAAACGTTGCTCAGCGTTGTTTTTTCTGTGATGTCCTGTTCTAGCGTCCTAAATTATTGCACCTTTTTTTTTTTTTTTTTTTTTTTTTTTTTACATTTTCATAGTTTCTTGTTCTTAAAGCTAACTACTGACTTTAGAAAAATATTCTTTAAAAAACAAACAAACACGTAAATCAAGCAAAGTTAGCGCTGTAAAAGATCCGTCACGCAACCCTCCTCAGTGACACCAAAGACTCTCTCCCACTCTCTCTCTCTCTCTCTTTCTCTGCGCACTGCTCAGCTTGTTCGTCTGTTGTTGTTTTATTCCAGGGATTTTGCATGCCTTGCAGCTGATCCCCGCCATATCCGTGTCGCACGTGTTTCTGGAGGCAATAAATGTTGTCAGTGTCCCGCAATGACTGAGCGTTTTTTGCATCCATGGACTGGGCGACTGTAGCAGGGAAGAGGAAGGATTGTATTTTTGATTTTGTATTTTGTATTTCTTTTTATCACAACAGATTTCTCTGTGTAAAATTCGGGCTGCTATCCCCAGGGACAGTGCGTCGCTACACTACAGTGCCACCTTTTTATTTTTCCCTGCGTGCAGTTTTATTTGTTTTTCCTATCGAAGTGGATTTTTCTACAGAATTTTGCCAGGAACAACCCTTTTGTGACACCACCCACACACACCCGACTCGACCCCTCCCACACAGACACACCCGATCCCAAACTTACCAACACTCCATTCCCCCTCACAGTGAGAGAGAGAGAGAGAGAGAGGGACACACACACACACACACACACAGGGGGGAGACACACACACACACACAGGGGGGACACACACACACATGGAGGACACACACACACAAACACACCCCTCCTCGTTCTCTCCGTTACCCCCCCCCCCCCACCACCCCCACAGACACAGACTTTTTCCTGAACTCGAACCAACAAACGTCATGGCATGTACCGCCCCCTCCTCCTACCCCCATCCCCGGCTCCACTCTATACCCCTCTAGTCCCCCCACGCCCTCCCCTCCCCTACCCCCTTACCCCTTACCCCAGCTGACATCACCATGAAAATACACCAGCACCAGCAGACGTCTGTAGCCAGTCTTTGTCCGGTGGACACAGACCACATCATCCAACATTCAAAAGGGTGACTAGGTGCACGGAGCCCATGCAGGTAACGAGTTTCACAGTGATGGAAGTTTCAGACAGAACCGCGCGTTGCACTCAGGAATCTCTGGCATTGAACTGAAAATAGTATTAATTTTATCCCAAACAAGTGGGTCAGGGGGGAGGGGGGGGGAAGAATAGAGAAGCACTCCATGACCCCCCCCCCACACACACACACACACACACACACACCACTTCCCGCCCACCCGCCCCCATCTCTGGATGAAAAGGATGAATTGAGTAATCTGAGGACTTAAACATAACAGGGTTTTATTCTACATCCGGTGATTCAAAACGGATGAATTGAGGAACCCGAGGACTTAAACCCAAAGGGCTTATGATTCTATGTTGGTGACTTTAAGCCGAAACGAGTACATGGGAAAGTGGGTGGGTGTTGGAGGAAAGGAATTAATAATGGGTGAGATGGGGGCGCGGGGGGGGGGGGGGGGGGGGGGGGGGGGGGGGGGGGGGGGGGGGGGGGGGGCACGGTCGTTGGATTATGAAATAACGAATGCCTGACCGAGTCGTAACTGGAAATGAAATGTTTTCATTGTATTGCCCCCGTCTCTGCATGATGCATTGTTGGTTCCAACGTGTTCTTAGTAATGCCCTTTCTTTCATCGAAATGAACGCTGAAGCCCATAATTATTTTCCCCCAGGAGATCAAATAGCACTAGATACTTATTTCAACACCACAATGCTCCCCCCCCCCTCACCCCTTCTCTCTCTCTCTCTCTCTCTTTCTCCCACCCCACCCCTTTTCCACTCACTCTTGCTCAATGTGCAATTCACCAGGACAACCAATGAATTTGTCAGTTCCTTGTCACGTGAACGTTTTGTTTTTGTAACATGGATAACCCATTTATTCGTTCCGTTGCTTATACACATTCATTATATATACAAGTCTCTGCCGAAAACTGACGTTTTTCTCGAACACTCGGAAAGTAACTTAATTGACCCTATACGCACGTTCATTAAATACACTTTTGTGGCGAGTTTCAATCTTTATCCAGTCAACACATTTTCCCAAAGTGGATTCCGACCATTCCAATGGGAATCGGTGACCAGGATTGAATTGAACTGGAAGGATAGGCAGGAGACGAGAACGAAAACAGAGTGGATGGGGTGGGACGGGGCCGTCTCGACCAGAGGGGTGGGGGGGGGGTGGGTATGAGAGGGAGAGAGTGGGGTGGGGTGGGTTTCTGTTTCAGTTTGTTTCGGTTTCAGTAGCTCAAGGAGGCGTCACTGCGTTCGGACAAATCCATATACGCTACACCACATCTGCCAAGCAGATGCCTGACCAGCAGCGTAACCCAAACGCGCTTAGTCAGGCCTTGAAAAAAAAGAAAAGAAAGAAAAAAAAGGTGAATGAATAATAGATAAATACATAAAAAAATTACTACTACCACAACTAATCATATGTATAAGGCGCAAAAACGTGATGAAGTCAACAAGAAGCGTACCTAAACAAATAAATAAATAAATTATGATTATAATGTACGTTTATGTGTATTTGACTGTGCTTTCATATCTGTGAAACTGCATGTTTGGTGCATATCTGTTATGCATATGTGGGTGTATGTGTGAATGTGTGTCTCCATGTTTTTACATTTATTTGCTTATTTATCATCATTGTTGTCTTTTTTTTTTTTTTTTTATTTTTTTTTAATCGTTATTAATATTATTATTATTATTACTACTATTTTTTTTTATATCATAATAGTGTACAGAATTACTCCACAAAATTATTTTGTCCAGTCGGCCCCCACCAAGTCCTCTACAGCCCACACTGTGGAGTGATGGCCTAGAGGTAACGCCGTCCGCCTAGGAAGCGAGAGAATCTGAGCGCGCTGGTTCGAATCACGGCTCAGTCGCCGATATTTTCTCCCCCCCCCCCTCCGCTAGACCTTGAGTGGTGGTCTGAACGCTAGTGGGGTGGGGGTGGGGTGGGGTGGAGTGAAGGTAGTTGTTGGATGAAAGACGTGGCACTGGCTTTGGCGTTGGAAAGTGGAGACAGTCCGTGTATCTTTTATGTCACACCTTTTGCTCATGGTATTGAACTGTAATATTCTATTGTATTGTGTTGTATTGTATTTTACTATAGTGCACCATACTATATTGTACTGTATCATGTTGTGCTGTGCTGCATTATATTGTAATCTGCAATACGATAAAAAAAAAAGAAGAAATAATGTACTTTCCTTTTTGTCTTCATAGTTTTTACCTACCACTGCAAATGAGTTATTTTGACAAAAAATGGCCACCGTACTGCAATGTATTGATGGAATGTAACATAGCACACACACACACACACACACACACACACACACACACACACACACACACACACACACACACACACACACACACACACACACAAAAACAGAGAGAAGAAAAATCACGAAAAGGCCACACTAAAAAAACCAAAAAAAACCCAACAACAACAACAAAAAACAACCCAACTCACAACAAACCCAATGCCATTGGTCAGAACTACTGATCTACATTTTGTACAGCATCATGTTGATAAATATACAAAATGTTTCCATTTTTCTAGTCAAAGAAATTAGTTAAACATGAAATAAACATTGTCACTCTTCGTTAGAAAAAAGGCACCATCGCTACTCAGGCTTCCCATCATCTGGCATACACAGAAAAAAAAAGTACAGAAAATAAATCCACAGACTCCCCCCCCCCTTCCCCCCACCGTCCCCCGCCACACACACCCAAAGAATTTAATGTACTTTCCCT